>NC_079437.1:20160373-20460373 GCF_903798145.1 Danio aesculapii
AATAAACAAGTAAATAATAGGGTGAGAATGTGGTAAAATCTGAAAACGTGGTAAAAATCAGGTGAGTTTTTCTTTTTCTGGATTGATTTTCAAAACACTATCGGTTGGGTTTAGGGAAGGGGGTGGGTGGGGTTAACAATCAGTCGTTCGGTCAGTCAGTCAGTCACAGTGGCCTCTGGTGGATTTACACCAGAACAGAAGGCATGAATATGATTCCCAAGAGAAAATTGAGAACTCAAAAAGTATACACAGCGACCTCTGGTGGATTCGCTAAAACAAAAACTGCAAAAAAAACGTACCTCCTTCGCACTCTCCAGAAATGTATACAGGGGTACGTATCTATAATGAGCCTGGGTTGGACAGAATTATGTGTTGTGCACAATTCAACTATAAGCCACTAAAACATAAAATATTGGAAACAAAACCATGAAATTTGTGAATGATCCTATACGGCCGTTGACAAAATGTTTTTTTTTTTTACTATAAAATAAAAAGGAAAATCATTTAATTTACACAGACAAAAATGGGGTTATGACTCTTTAAAACTGAAACTAGAATCTAAAATTCATTGACAAACTTTGATGTAGGCTTGAGAAAGCCAACATGACTGCGCTAGGACTGGGAATGGCAGTTGGCAGAAATCACAACGGTTGCTAAGTGGTTGCTATTCAGTTGCTAAAATGTTTATGGCATTGCTAGGTGGTTGCTAAGCAGTTGCTAAATGGCAACGCTCATGTACGTTTGATCAAATTCTAATACTTAGTAGGCATTTCTAGCATATGTTATTGCACTTAGATAATCATTAATAGCATGCAGCTAATCGTTATTAGCACTTGGCTTATCATTGTTACCATGCATAGTACACAGGAGGTCATATTTGCTAGCATGAATCAAGCATGCCAATACCCAGGTCCCTACGATGTTCTGATGTAGAGATATTGCTGTTTTTAAATGATTGCTAGGTTAGCCTGTTTTATTGCTATGGGGGCAATTGACAGGTTAGGGGCGATACTTCAAAACTTCTTGCCAATATGAGTGATATAAATCAACCCTGATTTAACCAAACACTGGGTCAAATATAAACAAACACAGCATTTGGTAAATTTATTTCAATTACAATTAAATTACATTATTTAACCCAACTGTTTGGTTCGTCCATATTTCCCCCAGTATAACAATCACCAGCAATCCAGTCCATACAGATCGCTGGAGAACTACAAATCTGCCACCAAAGGAACTACAAATCCTGTCATCCACCACACACTCACACCTGTTCCAGTTCTCCTTTGATCACACACAGATGGGAGCTGATTACTTGGACCATATATACAGCACACACAGAGACTTTGCGGAGACTTGTTTGGTTTACACCCTGTAACATTTCTAAGTGCTTCCTGTGTCTAGTCCATCCGTGTTCTACCCTTGCCTTGTTTTATTGTTTATCCTGCCTGTCTTTGACCATCTGCCTGTTACCTGACGACGCTTCCAAATTTCTCTGTATGCATTCGTTTGTCCGTGTTTTGACCGTTGCCTGCCTGACTACTGTTCTTCATAAACAGCATGGGAATCTTCAACCTCGTTGCCCAGCACTCTTGTATTACACCCAGCATATTTTATATTTTACTGTACATTAATGATATTTTATTTGGTACAATGAAAAAATATACAATTAAAACAGTTTAAAATAATGAATAAAATCATTTATTTTAAAATCATTATCATATTAAAAAAATACAAAGTATGTCAAGTCTCTGTCATTTACATTAGCTGCAAAAAACTGGCCTCATTGTTTGTCTGCATGTGTGACATGAAGAACAAAACTCCCACTTCTTTATCTCAAAACGTCAGAAATACAGAACATCTCATAAATCATTCCCAAAAGCCTCACCCTTTCCCCTTGCACCAGCTGGATGACGTCCTTAGCCCAGGAAAACAGTGACCCAAGTCCTTCTCAGCAGGACAAGCCGTTATACAACACAAAAACATCTACCCATTCCTTTGCTAAAATTAGAGTGCAAGCACTTTTCATGTGACAAGTCTTTGAGATGCATGTGGTTCCCGTTTCCTTCAGGCAACCTCAGGAGATGCCCGTTATCCAGGATTCTGAAGTTCTTTTGCAGATAATTTCAGCACATTGGATGTTATGTGATGAAAATAACCAAGCAGCTAGTGAAAAAAACGCTGATATGATCTGAGAAAATAAACAATGTAGGATTAAATAGCTTAAGGTCCAACTTGGTACACGTTTAGCTTGAGCTCTGCCACCTTTACAGATTTTAAGAGCTGCAAAAACAAACCAGTCATCCACGGTGCAAGATTTAGCTGGAAAGGGGGAAAAAACAATCTTCTGAGGGCTCTAAAGGTGTTGATACAACCCCTGAGAGGAAAAGCAGAGCAGAAATGTGTTGACTCAGCTCTAATGAAACCATTGTTGCTCAGGGAATTTATAGACTCCTGTGCAGCCTGATGAGAGGAAATTTCTCAAATGTTGAGCTTGAAATTCGCTTAACTCTGGGCACTAAAAAAGAAAAACATTCTCGACAATTTATCATTAGAGAAAAAGCTTCTTTATAAACTTATCTAGGATAAAAAAAAAAAAAAAAAAACAAATACAGACTGAACATTTAGAGCAAAGTTATTAAATATTACAATATATACAGTTGAAGTCAGAATTATTAGCCCCCCTTTGAATTTTTTTTTTCTTTTTTAAATATTTCCCAAATGATGTTTAACAGAGCAAGGAAAATTTCATAGTATGTCTGATAATATTTTTTCTTCTGGAGAAAGTCTTATTTGTTTTATTTCGGCTAGAATAAAAGCAGTTTTTAATATTTTACGAACCATTTTAAGGTCAAAATTATTAGCCCCTTTTAAGCTAATTTTTTCTGACTGTCAACAGAACAAACCATCATTATAAAATAACTTGCCTAACTACTCTAACCTGCCTAGTTAATCTAATTAACCTAGTTTAGCCTTTAAATGTCACTTTAAGCTGTATAGAAGTGTCTTGAAAAATTATTAGTAAGATATTATTTACTGTCATTATAGCAAAGATAAAATAAATCAGTTATTAGAAATGAGTTATTAAAACTATTGATTAGAAATGTGTTGAAAAAAAAAAATTCTCTCCCAGAAATTGGGGGAAAAAAAATAAACGGGGCTAATAATGCTGACTTCAACTAAACTATATATATATATATATATATATAACAATTAATTACATAATATATTAATATGTTGCGCAACACCGTTTACTAAATGTAACCACAAATACAGGGACAATGGAGCGTTTTTGTAACACGTGGATGACAGAGACAACGTTAGGATCCAAGAGCAGGTTTATTCGGTAGTCAGGCAAGCAAGGGTCAACACAGGTGCAAACAGATGAATGAAGGCAAATCCAGAATCGTAGTCACTATAACAGGCGAGAGGTCGGAGGGCAGGCAGGGAACATGGACAAACAGACAAACTTGGCAAGGGTCAAAACACGGAGAAACAAGACTAAGGAAACCGCATTGAATTGTCACTTTACAGGTAAACAAGACTCGGCAAGGAAGTGAGTGTGTGTGCTGCTAAAGTAGTGTGTGTGATTAGTCCAGAAGCAGCATCAGCTGTGGGAGTCCAATCAGTGGAGACTTGGAGCAGGTGTGTGAGTGTGGCATGACTGAATTTGTAGTTCATAAGATGTAGTCTATGTGAAAGTGAGTTCTTACCAGCGACCTCTGGTGGTTAGAGATCGCTGGTAATCATGACAGTTTTAAAGTCGGCGAAGATCAGCTGGTCTGTTTATAAGCTCACATACGAATGATCCACTGATGAAATGACTGGTCTTCATGACTTTAAAATGCTCCAGTGTTCCTGTGAGTTCAGTGAACCTTCCCGGCCAATCACAGTAATTTCTGTTGAGCATGTGAACACAATGGTAAATTAGCGCTGTTTAAGAAAGTGCTCAAGTTAGCGGAAATGGATATTTTTTTTATCATTTCAGTACTGATTTGTATCGAATTCAAGTATCGAGACAACACACAAACAGCCAATAGTTTTATCACACCACTGCCAGTGCGAGCGGTTGAGCTCAAGCTCATCAAATGAAAAGCGTCTTAAAGGGGGCAGGACATGTCAAATGAGAGTATTTGATTGGTCAAGATTTGATGAGAAACTGTAGTATGAGCCAGAACTGACATGCTTTACATGTTTATATTGGTTTTATATCTTCTAAAGGTGAATTTTGTCAGTGTTTTGGAGCACACTAGCTCACAGATATCCTTAAACTGAAACTAACTAAAAATATATATTTTAATCTTTCAAAACCTTTCAAAAAAGAACAGCTGACTGTAGCATTTATAGTCTAGCAACCAGCAGTAAACAAGGCAAACATAATGGAGACAGGAATGCAGTTACCAATGATTGGGCATGTTATAAATATCTTAGCAGAGCAACTTGCAACTGCTAAAAATAATGCAGTGCATTGAAGAAATGCAGAGATTTTGATAAATTCCCGGGCAGCAAAGACATTACGATGATGATGTCGAGCCCCATACATACATACATACATACATACATACATATGGGAAAGATGCCATCAACAGAAACAGCATATACAGTTGAAGTCAGAATTATTAGCCCCTCTTTGAATTTTTTTTTCTTTTTTAAATATTTCCCAAATTATGTTTAACAGAGCAAGGACATTTTCACAGTATGTCTGATAATATTTTTTCTTCTGGAGAAAGTCTCATTTGTTTTATTTCAGCTAGAATAAAAGCAGTTTTTTAATATTTTAAAAAACATTTTAAGGTCAAAATTATTAGCCCCTTTAAGCTTTTTTTTCTCAACAGTCTACAGAACAAACCATCATTATACAATAACTTTCCTAATTACCCTAACCTGCCTAGTTAACCTAATGAACCTAGTTAAGCCTTTAAATGTCACTTTAAGCTGTATAGAAGTGTCTTGAAAAATATCTAGTCAAATATTATTTACTGTCATCATGGCAAAGATAAAATAAATCAGTTATTAGAAATGAGTTATTAAAACTATTGTTTCGAAATGTGTTGAAAACAACTACTCTCAGTTAAGTCAAGTTTAATATTAAACTAATTTCGAGAGGAGCGCACGCTCATGATTGACCCAGCTGGCCCACATTAGCTAATCACGATCCTCCAATCAAAGTATCCTGAGTTTCTATACATATATCCTCATTTCCTTTTTTACAACTATCTTCTTCTGGAAGAAACCCTAAGCTAAGTGTGAACTCTTGAAACAGAAATTGAGGAAAAAAATAAACAGGGGGCTAATAATTCTGACTTCAACTGTAAGTCACAAGGGTGTGTTTGCAGTTACTCTCATTATTATTAGTTCAAAACCACCTCAAGCAAGAGTAAAAATGTTTTTTTTTTTTTTTTTTAATTAAGAGATTATTCTTCGAAATTTGTCATTTCCATTACTCATTTCTTCTTACCCCAAACTTCAAAATGTGCAGTGACACAGCAGGAGGGAAACCCAGCTAATGACTTAAGATCTAACTAGAATCATGGATGAAGCTTTTTAAACAAATCTCTTAAATTAATGTTTCAATGGCAATTACATTTTTAACAATTAGTGGATGTATAGATAGAATCGATAGTCATTTGAAGAGTTATGTTACTTTCAAAGGGTGATTTATGTTTTTGATCACCACTCACAAACAACTGTTGATTAGATCCGTGTTTATCTATACAACAAAAAAGATTCACAGCGTATCTTATGGGTAGCATATTGCGTCATCAAAATGTTCTACCTACTGTTTTAATGGGAAGTAGGACAATCTGACAAGGACAAATCGACTGAACACTGTACCTAATACTCATTTGATTTTTTTTTTCTCTCTTTTTTTTGCGAACTTTTGAAAAGATTCATTTGGGATGGAAACCTGTTTCATGGATGTGAAGCTGTTTTATAACTATATAGGAAAATGCAACCTCTGCAATGGTGAAAAATTTGAAAGTCTTGTAAAAACTTGATAGTCAAATTGTTGTCTTTTAGGAATAAAACCATGTAGGTGTTTGTGGAATTGAGACTCAAATCTTTTAACAATTTATCATTCAAGGCTACTACATTTATTTACACTGGACAAGCTACCAAACAGTCTGTTAAGATTAAAACATGACCAAAAGGATTACAAGCAAAATTAGGAACCCTTTCTAATCCTAATCCAGATTACTGTTCCAAAACATTGCTAAACTCATATTAGACACAATTCTCCAAAGAAATGAGCAAAAACACACACTTAACAAAATAAACAAGCCTGGATGAAGTCTGGCTGGATTTAGTTTTATGGGCACTGAGCCTTTTTTGGGGTTTAACGCAGATGACGTAATGTCCAATTTTTCATGCGTTCCTTTTCTAAAGCTTTTTACGCTCACCAATCCAAATATCTGGACACATTGTGATGATGGGAAGCAGGATCTCCTCAGAGGTCAGGTTTACAGGGGCTCCGCTGCTGATAAATCTGCCGTTTCCTCTGAGCGTGAGGGTGTCTGGTGTCAACAAAGAAATTCCTACCTTTGAACAGCTGCCCAGGGAGTTCATGGTGGGCCTGTGGCCAGACATATACACACACACTCTGTAAAAAGTCACGATGGCCCGTGTAACCAGAAAATCCTGCCTAGCTGTTCTGTACCCTTCCACCCACAAACAGTCCCAGCCATAAAGAGCCTTAAATAAAAGATGTACTGTCAAAGCAGATGACATCACTGTAGAAAGACCTCTCTGTGACCTGCCAAAGCACATACAGGTGCTTTGAAAATGCAAGTTCTGACTAAAAAAAGAGCTCAATTGACTTCATATCTGTTGCTAGTGGTGGTTAATGGACCATTTTCAACAAAAGATAAGCTCTATTGACAAAAAAAAAAAAAAAACGCTTAGTCATTAAAAACAGATCCTTCACTAATCTCTGTTCCTTTGGTTAAGTTAAAAAAAATCTTTTACACACTCAGCAGGTGTTCACACGACATCTGAAACATTTATGTGTTTTGGCCATTCATTTACTTAAATAAGTGATGTCATACTAGTACTTCTGAACTAAATAATAAACATTTGACAATACAAAACAAATTGTGTACTATATGTCTGTTTGTATGCTGATTTGAAGCAAAGTCCCTTTAAGGCAAGTCATTCTGTTTAACTGGGGAAACATCAAATTTTCCAAAATTGCTTGCCAAGCTTAGATTAAATTTCATATTGGGAATCAACAATAAAATTCATCAACAACTGTCTCTTTAGTTTAACTTCTAAACGTTTGAGTCCCAAAATCTGCAGAAATTAAAAAAAATCTGATCCCACCCTGCAAGCACAGGATGTCAAAATGACGTCAGATTGACGTTGTTCCCCAACGTCATGAGATATTGCATTTTGTTTGGAAATGAAAATTGGGTTGACGTCAGAACCCAACATCAGGCTGACGTCATTGTCCAACATCAGACAGAGGTTTCATTTTGGTTATTTTCCAACGCAGCCTAAAAACAACAGAATCTCAACATCTAATGATGTTACAGCTTGACGTTGTATGGACGTTACCAATATGATGTCTATCAGACATTGTAATTTGGTTGCCATATCTGACAAATACATGTCAGTATTTGACGTCAGTGATGTCATTTAATGTACATGGACACCAATAATTCGATTTTAATGCGATTAAGACAATACTCTGATTAAGAGTCGACCATGTAAACAGCGATTTTTAATTAATTTAATCATTTTAAGGTCATAATCGAACTAAAGAGAAATCGAATTAAGACATGTGGAGTATGCTGACTTTAGTCGCATTATTGAACTGGAGTACAGACATGTAAACACCTTAATCGAACTATTACCGTCATGTAGGGCTTTTCGCCACATTCTGCGACAGGATAGTCCACACACACGCACACACACACACAACACTCTTTGCACCTACCGAGTCAGTGCAGACCACAGACACCTGCATCGTGAAATGCTGAGGTTTTTTCTTCTTCCATTCAGCATGTGTTATATACTTCCATTAAAACAACAGTCTTCTAGCAGTTTATAGTTGCATCCAATATCTTGTTTGTCACAAGGGGGTGGGCATGGCCGAATGAAAGTGAAAGTGCCAAACCGCAGTTAAAGTCGACAAATTAATAATGAAACACCCAAAATTACATGAAACTCCGGAGGAAATGCAGATAGCGCGGTGACGCAATGACATTAATCTAATTATGTGCTATAACATGTAAAACGGGATCATGAACCAAACATTCAAAAGGCAACTCATGTAAACGCCTTAAACTTATTATTGTCTTAATTAGATTTAGGCAAATAATTCGATTACTGATTTCCATGTAAACGTAGTCAATGTGATGTTGGTTTAAGATGTTGGCTTGCCATTGCATTTTGGTCACTTTCCAACACAAACTAAAATCAACATTTTAGCAATATGTCACGTCATTATTAATCATCAAAATAACATTGTCCTTAGATGCTGGCGACCTGAATCTAACCTAATTTTAACATCTTACGACGTTATGTGTTTGCTTTGCAGCCCCTCCCCCAGAGAATCGTCAGTCTACATCGATCACTGATTGGCTCCTGTACTAGACCGTTATACTTCTTCCCATTCAAAACTATACGAGTGACATGTCCTGTGTATTCTGTAGTTTTCTGTACTAGCTGCATCTCCACGACCTTTAGAAAAGTACATTCTATATAGTATGAATGTGAGTAGTATGAATGGAACTCGGACGTACTACATCCGCCATTTGTCATTATCACGTGACCTACCCAAGTTAGTTGCGTCACTTCACTCCAATTCATAAATTCTCTCATGTGGCATCATGGGATAGCATAGTGTCCATCAGATGCACACTCACCAGAAGTAGTAGGTCATCCAGGTACTTCTCTGTTTTTTGAATTCTATGTATTCAGACATACTACTCGGCTCGCATACTGTTTTTATTGTATTATATAGTATGGACGTATGCAATTTCGGATGCAGCCATTGGTTTAAAGATGTATTTGCAATATATACTATGTTTCAATATATACATGTTCAATAACCACATGCTTATTTAACATGGCAACAATGTAGCCAAAAAATGCTGTATTATGTGTGCCAGGCCAGTATTTGGTGCTGTAAACTTATTAGTAAGCAGTACTTAAAGGGAAGTGATGATGTGTCATCATCAGTGGCTTGGTGCTCGTGTCTATGTATAAGTGCCGTGTGTGTAAGATGCGTCTCCGCTTTTGGTTGTAATGTAACGTGAAGAACATCACTTGAGCCACAACACTACCACATACTCCACCACTGTTGTGCGTTTGTTTGCATTTGCCTTTATTCTACACTCCCCCTGAACACTGCACACTCATGATGTCATTGCGTTCAAGAACGTTCATTTTTGGATGTTTACATGGACATGACAATGGCAGCATGTTCAAAAAGTGTTCCACTTTGAAATCTGTTTTCAATTGTATGCATTTTCAGTCCGAAATCATTGTTATTGTGTAAATGAACAGGCAAAATGTAGAAAGTTTTCTGTCTGTGGGTGAATACATCATGCAAACAGCTCATTTCATTTTAGTGCAACAGAGTTATTTTGGTGCATTTGCCTGTCACAATTCATTGCTAATTATTATTATTTGTTTAATTAAATCATGGGCAATGTAGTTTTGTAATGTAGTCTCCAACAATTCTGTGGCTAAATATATATTTAGTATATATACAAGTATTAAAAAATTATGCTGCCTGCAGGCTTCAACAAAAGCATAAATAACACTGATGAACCAACACAATCTCATGGCAATTCGTAACTTTTTGAATTAGTGACTAATTCGTACGAACTCATACGATCTCAATCGTACAATCTAGTACGATTTGCTTATCCCCCAATGAGGGTTGGATGCCACACCTTTTTAAAATCGTACATTCTCATACGACTGCACTCATTTAACCACTAAACTGGCAAAACGTAAAATACTTACGTTTGTTTGTGAGAGCAAGCTGGATGAACAACCCTTTTGCTCACAATTGGTTTCTAGGTTAACATCCAAAAATCAATTCCAACTTTTAGTAAATCCACTCCTCCAACCATACAGTCACACTCTATTGTAAACTGACCTATAACTGATATCATTGCTGATTTGATTAGACTGGAGCTCTAAGAAGTCCTACAGGTTCCAAATTTCAATGACATCTAATAAAAGAATCATGCAGCACAATGCATCGATTGTGTCCCAAATAAAAGCACTGAGTGGCATGTCGGGGCAGCACTCAAACAAACAAGTGCTGTCATGGTAACACTTGTTTTTTTGCGTGAGAAGAGGACGTAATACCCTCTTTAGAGGAATCTAATGATATATACTGGAAGATGACAGTGCAATTACTCATTAGGTGGTGACTGGACAGTACTGTGCTCTATCAGGAACACAACCTTTCACACATTTTTTTAAACTTTCTTTATTCTGGCTTGCATATCAGACCAAATTGCACTATGGGAGGAATTGTACAGCTGTTTTTCAAACTGCAAAACAGGCATAGTCAACACCTGCCTAAAGGCATAGATGGATACACTAAAATCTCCAGCAGTCAGTTTGCATTAGTATCTTGTCTGGCCTTCCCTCGCCAGGCCTTTGTCCCAAATCAGAGGTGGCGGCTCTAGGTGTCAGCTTGATTAGGACGGTGATGTGTAAGCCGTGCCACTGCAAAAACCCATCAGGATAACAATATTTCACGCTCTGGTTGAGGTTTTGCACCATGCCAGTGACAAACATCTGATGCCTCACTGCGATTCACACTAAAACTCAATGCTTGAGCTTACTACTGTGAAGCTATGCTGATAGATCAGGACTGTAAAAGAATTCACACAAATCTATGAGACAATCTGCGTCCAATTTCCTGAACATCGGAATGAAACTACAGAAGTGAAAGGAAGTCACTCTGCCATCCTGCCATTGTGTTTCTGAGCTTGTTTGACCACACATGCTGTGATTTACAATTCTTGGAGCTGAGACGAAACACCAGATTCATTTCAGCTTGATGGTATCACACGACTAGACTTGACTCTGGAGGCATGAAGAAGTTTGTAGGAACTCGATATTTATTTGAGAAAATGAGTCGCTCTGCAAGTGATTAGTGCCGTTTTCCCAATCTAACAGTAATAAATTATCTTCATTTATTGTATATGTTACGATTTAAAGGAGCTGTGCCAGGTTTCTGTAAGAAAAAGACAGACAGATAGACAGACAGATAGAGGAAAACAGATAGAGACGAAATACAGGCAGACAGGCAAAGACAGACCTATAAAGACTAATTTGGGGGTATGCGTAATGCACCTAAAATGGTTTGCAATCCGCCATTAAATAAGAGAAGATATAGACAAAAAGACAGCCAGAAAGACAGACAGAGGCAGACAGGTAAAGAAAAAACAGATAGACAGGTAGAGACAGACAGAGATAAAAGACAAACAGACAGATATATAGACAGACAGACAGACAGAGGTAGGCAGAGACAAAAAATAAACAGACAGACAAATAGAGACAAAAGACAAACCGACAGAAAGATAGGTAAAAGCAGACACAGAGAGAAAACAGGCAGACAGATAGAGATAGACAGATACAGACAGACAGACAGACAGACAGACAGATAGATAGATAGATAGATAGATAGATAGATAGATAGATAGATAGATAGATAGATAGATAGATAGATAGATAGATAGATAGATAGATAGATAGATAGATAGATAGACAAAGTTTACAACTTATCTCTCACTCAGTAAAACAAATTCTACCTGCTTTCCTTGAACAAATTATTTTTCCATAACTCATTAATATGCATGACATTCTTAAAATATGCCTAAAAAGATTTTACACTCAGAAAAAACAATCACCAGGAGGGTTTGATAATACTTGTGCAATTCTTGCTGCTAATTTGACTTCTTCATATGTAAAAACTTTGAATCATCATGTGTTTTTGACAGACTACGATTTAAATGTTTCCCATCAGCACAACAAGGAGAGCTTAGTCAGCAGAGCTCTTTCCAGTAGACTGCATTGCAATAAAACATGGATAAAAAGGATCCTAAGCTTTTAAAATCGTCATCCCGGGTCTCTCTCTCCCTCTCTCCGCTTTGAAACAGGGAACTCACACATGGTTTTATTATGTGGCTTCACCTTAAGGTTTCTCTTCAAACAATTCCAGTACAAGCTTAAGCAGTAATGAACTTCTGATGTCATCCGAAAAACCTCTAATGACTTTTCATGACGCTGATATCTAACCACCAAAAGAGTAAAAAAAATGCTAACAGTCAAAGTTTCAAATGCAGCATTACAGAGTTTCTTTAAATGGGTCAAGATAAGAGCAAACTATCAGGCTGAAACACCCATGGCTGAGTTTGTGAGCTGCTTAGAGCAGAGACCAATGGAGCACATTAGAGAAAAGAAGCTCCAAGCCTACATTAATATTCATCAGAAGTTGCTGAAGAAGAAAAGGAGGTCCACAAAAGAGTTTACACAAACAGCTCCTAAAGATCCGCTCGCTCCTGTGGTGACAAACTGCCACCAGAGTAGAGTGACAAAACTAGTGCAAGTAAATTCATAAATCTGTCTTGAATAATGCTCAAATTACTTGCAATTTTTCTGTTGTTAAGAAAAATATAAGAAAAGAGAAATATAAGTATAAGAAAATAAAAGTGGATATAAATGGCCCGTTTTCACTGAGTGGTACAGTACAGTACGGCACGGGTCATGTTTATCTGGCTTGCATTTCCACTGCCAAAAGGGTACCAAGGGCGTATGACAGAAAGTTTCAGTCGACGTCAATCTCACTCAAAGAAATGTCAAAGTAAAGCTGTACGGGTCGTTCACATATCATATGAGAAGCGTAGAGAAAACAGATGCTTTGAACAATTAAATACTTGTGTATAAATGTTCATTACTAACCTTTCTTTAAACATGATTTGATTATAACTGCAAATCAATGATAGTGAAATGGCCTACTGTAACACATGTACCCTCTTGTTAGAAGTTAATTCCGTCATTCCGAGTTCATAATAGTCCAAAAGGTGATGATAATAGTTAAACATGGCTGTTTGTTCATATTTTAGGTTGCTGAAAAAATCATTTTGTCCTTTGCTTTTTCCGGCTTCTTCTTTGCTTCTTCTTTGTTTCTGAAAGGATCGGATGTCATAAGTGCTTCAAAAAACACGCGCACGTTATTATCATCAGCTCAAGAGGTTTGTTATTTCAAATATAGACGTGAAAGCGAGCTCTCTGGAGAAAGTGAAACTGCTCACACTTTTAGACGGCCTCGTAAGGACACGGCAGATTTGGTGATTCTTGACTTTGTGGCTGTTCATCTGGACGACGACAAGGTTTGTTTGAGCTCGGCTCGACCATGGATCGTTATTATATGTATATATTATTACAGTGTAATGTCTCGGCGGTGTATTTAAAAATGGTGAGCCCTTTGTTTTCATTCTCCTGGCTTATGTATGCCTAGTGACGTTTCTCTGTAAACCAATAGCGTTCAGCTGCGCATCTAGCTCCGCCTTTTGGTACTCTTTTGTCATGCTAGGTACCCTTTGCAAAGGGTACCCAAAAAGTGGTACGGTACGGTTCGCTTTTTGGTATCTTTTGACAGTGTAAACGGCCATAAAACCATACCGAACTGTACCGTACCACTCAGTGGAAATGGGCCAAAACTTTAAATCCCACCCCTTTGCAGACCCAACTATTAAATACCATTAAATACAAGTATTTAGGCTAGTAAGTAAGTTTTTTTTACTTGATCATGTGCTTTCCTTCAAAGCACACATAGCAAATTTGGTTACCAAACTGAGAGTTAAGCTTGGGTTTTACTATTGAAATGGATTCTGCTTTTCTCTTAACGCTCATAAACATTTGGTGTCTGCAACATTTTACCATTGATTGGCAATGGTGATGTTTTATCTATGAGTGCCTCAACCAAATGTCTTCAGCCTTTGAACTCTGTTTATCATAGCTCTCTGGGGTTTGTTCCAGGCTGCCATTGACTACCTCACAATTGTGAACTGTATGAAAGCTGAGTGGCCTTCTCTGAATGTAAGAAGGTACACTCACTAAATGACTCTGGTCTACAAGGCTCTTCTGGGTCTGGCGTCTTTATCCCTACACTGTAAAAACCCAACAGTCAAGTATCAAAGAATATGAGTGTAGTTAAATCAAAATTGAGTGAAAGTGAATTCTACTCATTTGAAAAGATTTTTGAACTCAGTGTTGAAGGTAATGAGTTAATTAAATACCTCATTACTTCAACTTAAATGGAGTAAGTTCACAGTACTCATATAGATTAGTTTTGCTCTCTAGTAGTTTTATTAACATTTGTATAGCCAAAGTTCGCACTTCATTTGGGCTCTACTCTTTTCAGTTCTCAGTTCTCAACGCTTTTATTCCACTATCATCCTTTATATATTCAATCTAGTTAATAGTACAGGATCACTGTGCTTGTTTTTAATTTTTCCTTGTTTTTTTATGTTATTATCTGCATTTGTGAAATTGTTATTGTATTGTTTCCCTGCTGCTTTTTATGTTGCCTCTTGGCCAGGTCGTTATTGTAAATGAGAACTGGTTCTCAATTGACTTACCTGATTAAGTAAAGGTTGTTATTATTATTAATACAAGAAGCATCCATGCAGTAATTTGCTGAGACAGGTTTTCACTGTTAAGTTAATAACTTTTTCTGGTGTAACTTTTAATAATATTAAAGTAATAACTCACCTCTATCTATCTATCTATCTATCTATCTATCTATCTATCTATCTATCTATCTATCTATCTATCTTATTCACATCTAAAATAACTAAATTATTATCTATACTTTTATTTATTTACGATATAAACCTATTTAGAATTCTAAACTAAAGTTATAAACAATTCAATACATAAACAGCGAGTTTTTTTATTATTTATTCAACTAACTGTGAGTGTATGTGGGCTTGAAAAAACTATAGATTTAGTGTAGTTAGTTACTGAGTTAGATACTGAGCACTGTTTTAAATCAAGATTTTTCAGTGACACAAACGCCACTTTAAACTGTGTCTCTGAAGCAGGGCCCGCTAAACCAACTTCTTCTCTGTCGGACACACGGTGGGGTCATCCGAGGGGCCGAACAGTTAGTTTGAAATCCTTTGTTTCCAAACTGTAACTCCCAAAAGGCTCTAAAGTAAATGTGCGCAAAAGCAACGGCGTGTGATAAATTGCCGCGAGCTCAAATGCGGCGGTTACATAATAATAAAGAATAGCTGTTGCGGATCTTCGGTCGCATTCAAACACATTCAAACAACGGATGCTCGAATCTCAAATAAACTTACCAACTGGTCCCGGGCTCGGCAGTGATTTCGCCAGTGACCTCCAAGCACTACAGAGGAAAAGAAAAAGCGAAAAGAAGCGAGAGACGCGCGGTGGACGCATTCTTACAGCGGCATCGTCAAATCCTCCTGAAGTAGCAGTTCATCCATGTTTCTTTGCGGGATGGCATTGACTGACTGCTCAGAAGTGCGGTTGCCGCTGGTGCCCACTCCCTTCCCGAACACTGCTGCTCCGCGGTCTTTCAGTCCTGCCGTCCCAGATGGGAGGGGGGATCCTGGAGCGATGTACCCCTGTGCGCCCTCTGCCGGACATGGGTCAGTTTCAGCTTGGGAAACAACATTAATGAACTGCTCTTTTGAGAAATTTCCAGTGGTGGAAGGAGTACTAAAAAATCATACTCAAGTAAAAGTACCATTACTTAAGTAAAAGTATATATTTTAAATATTACTCAAAGTATGAGCAAAAGGTAGGCCTTATAAAAGTGCTCAAGAGTTGTAAGTAATGAGCATTACGCTGTAAAAGGTTGATGCATTTACATGTAATTTGTGGATGTGTATGTAAACATAACATTCTGTAGTGCATTTAGTAATTAAGTCCATTTCAGTCATCATACGGTAAACATCCGTCATCTCGCGTGTAAAGATTTTGGAAATCTTCTTTGACAACTTTTAATGCTCCCAAACAGTTTGCTATATTTATAAAATGCCCATGTTTTGAGGTTCAGTATGATGTGATTTACCTCCTATATGCGATTTGATTAAACAGGAATCACAGGACTGATATTTCTAATCCCCATAGACAGGAAATATTAAAGTAGTGACTGCAGGTTTATGGGAAAGTAGTAAATGTACCAATACTGCCCTAAAATGCACTCAAGAGAAAGTAAAAGTACACATTTTTTTAAACTACTTAGTAAATTACAATTTCTGAGTAAAACTACTCAATTATAGTAATTTGAGTATTTGTAATTTGCTACTTTAATTTCATTTCAAGAGTTCACACTTAGCTGATGATTGATTATAAAGTGTGTTTGGCATGCTGTCCCGGGAGAGAGCCCTGAGCCCTCCCGTTTGTAAGGCGAAAGGGGAGTTTGAGCTCAGGTAGGTCTCGAGAACTCCCCTGCTTATTAAATGGCTAATGGCAATTAAGAATTGCTGATTCATAGCTCATCAATGTGCCAATTTGGTTTGGTCATTTTCAATTCACCTTTGTCACATGTCTTTGGACTGTGGGAGGAAACTGGAGAACCCGGGGGAAACCAACACGAGCACGGGGAGAACATGCAAACTCCACATAGAAACGTCTACTGGACAAGTAAGAATTTGAGCCAATGACATTCTTTCTGTGAGGCAGCAGTGCTAACCACTGGGCCGGTGTGCCGCCCTGTCAAGAAAAGGAGGGAGGAGGGTAGAAGGGGGGATTCTTCAAGATGAAGATAACTAAGAAACTCAGATTATTTATAGTGAGTTAGGAATCATCCGATAGGTGAATCCTGCATTGCTAATGCAGGACCAGCTGTAGTCAATCATAAGCACATGATCCTCTCGAAATTAGTTTTTAAATAAACTTCACTAAAATGACTCGCCATGTGAACAGTAATGTAAGGCTTAAGCTACACTCAAAAAAGATTTTTGCTGCTTGTTCAAATTACTTACTTAAAATGAGCTGAAAGAACTCACATTTCAGAGTTTTTTGGAGGGACAACTTAATTGTTTTATGTTCAATCCACCTAGTTGTTAATAGTTAACTTAATCGATTTGCGTTGGTACAACATGGCTGAATTGTGTGGAAACCTTTATTTTTACAGTGTAGTCTGAAATTAAATGGCAATATAAACTCAAAACAAATTCTAAAAAGTTAAAAAAACCTTTTATTTTTTATTACAAGGCAGAAATAATATTTCATAGAGCACATTTTTAGTTTATGTGGTTTACTAGTTTATTGCTCCTACTTAATTTTTGCCTCACTGGTAATGTAAATAGTCTTGCATCCTGAAAGTGATGTTGATGTAAAATGTGCTTGCAAAATGAATGTTTGTTACTAGACCTAAACCTAGACATTGCGGTTACACATTTTAGACATTTCAATGCCAGCAACATCAACAAAACACCAATAAATGAAATGACAAAATTACTGATTAAAGAATAATGGTGCTTTTCCCCTGTAAATTAGATAACATACTGTAAAAAAACTACGTAATTATTATATGAATAATATGTCCAATATGAATATTATATGTCCAAAGTTCTAAACCTCAGTGATCATTGCCCATCTGAAGTATTAAAAATGTTAACAGGGCAACATAAATTGAAAATTAAAAAGTAAATCAGCTTCTATTTCAGCCTGGGTATGAATGGGGCCTTATTATCTGATTCCTGCAACTCCATATAAATCACACTGACAGATATTTTACAAAATGATCAAAAAGTATAGAAAATAATTTAGCAAACACACTTTTAAAATCCTTAAAGCATTACAAAGCTCAAGATTAGCAGTCTGACTTCTTCAGTCTCCATTCAGCTGCTGTGTGACATCATCATCATCATTATCATCATCATCATCATCATCATCATCATCATCATCAGATGGAGGTCGGTTACGCTTGAAAAACCCCATCTTAAAACATACAGAGTTTTATAATATTGTTAACATGGATGCAGATTTAAGGTGTACGCATGATCAGTTTACTTAACAGATTTTTGTTTATCTTTAGCTCCAGTAGAAGATCTTTATGGGACAATTATAGCTCCCTCTGCTGTTAAACCCATAGAAGTACCTTCCAGAAGATGGTGCTCAGCGCAGCCAATAGGAGCAGTCCAGCGATGATTGACACGACTATCCACCACACAGGTACCTCCTCTTGTCCATCAGGGCGTCGCCATATTACTTTTGTGTAAGTCTACATAGATTTTTTTAAAAAAGTAATATTATTAGAATTACAGTAGGCCACTCAGAGTAGCAGTCCTTCCAGGAATTCATTGGATATTTTCATTTTTTTGTGGTCTAAAATGTCTGATTGGGGGCAGCTTTTCCCTTCAATTCATCTTTATTTCTACAGCACTTTTACAATGTAGATTGTGTCAAAGCAGTCTAGTGAACTGAAACAAAATTTGTATTAGAATGTGCCTTATTTATTTATTTATTTATTTATTTATTAATGATTTGTTGTTTTTCAGTGAAAAATACATACAATGTCAATCAAAATGTAGGACTTTTCTTAATCTCAGTAACTGTTGGGCACTGTGATTTATATTAATGGTTTACCTCTCCATCTTATAAAGTATACTGTATCCTATTTCGTATTTGGAGGACTCTAAATGATCAAAATAAACAAAACTTTGTTAAAAAAAATCTATATTAGCAACATCATTAGTATTACAAAAATCATGCTAAAATAAGTTCATCAAATAAGATGTGGCTGCATTAGATTGTGTTTTGCCCACTACAACAACATTACAAAACTTTCATCACGAAATTAAACTTTTAAGACAGAATATGGGGATTTTAATCAACTGGGATTATTAATCTGTTATGTATATAGCATTATTAATCTTTATGTTTACAGTATAGTAAGACCAACAAATTGCTATTTTTTGGCCCGGTTTAAGGCACTAAATAAAACTGAGAAGTAAAATTATCTAAACATCTGAATATTATTTAATAATAATAATGCTGAAAAATAATATAAAAATAAGTTATTGTATATTTACACACATTTTAAAAAGCAAATAAATGTAGACTGAATGATGGATTTAAAAATGTATGGAAATCTGTTGTATTCTGTGGGCACAGATTTTGTGTGGACCTAATTATGAGTATTGTTTATTAAAATATCCTTGAAAAGAGATTTTATCATAAATCAATGAGCCTTAGTAATGTCTTTAGATTTGATTAGCTGTCAGTTTTAACTAGTTTTATGTTTTGATTAGTTCCATATTCTCATATCATATCACATTGGCCATGACTTATCAGGTTTTTGTGATTTTTGATGGCTATTTTCCAGCTAATTGCAAGCTCCTCTGAATTCGTGCAATTGTACTTCGGCAGTTTTTTTTGTGTGAAATAGATAGATCTGAAATAGATCTGAAAAAATCTTTTACATAGTTATACATAAACTAAAAAACTGTAAAAACTTTGCTAAAATAGCATTTTTCTATGGAAAGCTATATTGTAAGAATATCATTATCATTTGATTTAGTAAATTTTGCAATCTCAGAATCACAAAATCCTGGAGGGACTGGCATAGTTTACATGGTAAAACCCTAAGCACTAATGCCTCACCTCTGCTTTTCCTGTGGGCAACACATCAGGCTGGATTTTTGAAGGCACATTCATCACCTCATA
Source organism: Danio aesculapii (assembly GCF_903798145.1). Classification (NCBI taxonomy): domain Eukaryota; kingdom Metazoa; phylum Chordata; class Actinopteri; order Cypriniformes; family Danionidae; genus Danio; species Danio aesculapii. Next base: position 20,180,057 of record NC_079437.1, read on the forward strand.
GTGAGCCGTGGAGTGAAGAATGTAATTTACATAGGGACTCTGCAGAGAATAAAGATGCAAACAGAGAGAAAGAGAAAGGAGCTATGAGTTTCAGACCACTTCTTTAAATGTTTTTAGATTAATATTTTAAGTTTCGCGCACCTTCAAGAAAGTTTGTACCCACAGTCTGCTCATCACTCTCACAATGGCTCGCTCATCTCTCTGCAGACTCTCAGCAACACACTCAAACACAACACACTGCTCACCGCTAGAGCAGTTCTGCAATGAGATTCATTCATTCATTCAGATTCAAAATACGGTTTATGAAGCCTGAAAGATGCATTTGCACAAATTGTGTGTTTAAAATTGTATAACTCAAAATATATGATCGTATATTCAAAAACGTACACTTAAAATCTTAACTCAAAATCCTAAGGAATAGTTCACGAAGTATACAATTTTGCTGTTTGTTCTTTCAGGCTATTCAACATATAAGTAATAAGGTTTTAGATAATACTCATTTCTTGCAAAAACTGATTGTTTTCATTTACAAGACCTCAATATGTCCTCAGTGTGGAACACCAGATTAGGAATACCAAATTAGAATAGTAGATAGCTTTCTCAATCATCATGCAACACTGAAGACTGAAGGAAAAATGCTGAAAATGCAGCATTGAAAACAGTTATTTTACATTGTAATAATATTTCACATTTATGATTTCACTGTATTGCATATTTAGTTCTTAAAAAAGACCTTCAAAGTTATCAAATGTCTATGTGTGTATGAACAGCATAAATGCTAAAAGTGTATGTACCACATGGACAGTGTGTTGCCACTGCTGCTCGTTTTCATTTTTTTGTGTCAGGTCTCGTTTGTTGAAATGATGAACCTCGGCTAGAGTGACATTGGAGGACTCCTGCTTTACCAACTGTAGATCAAGATAAACAGGTACATTAATGGTTAAATTGAAAAACAATTATATTTAGTAACAAAAAGTTACCAAATACCACTGCTTCTTAGTGATATTCAAATATCAGCAATTTTGATTATAGTAATCATACTATGTGTTTTGTATGACAAGACTGTACATGAATAAACTGTACCATTGTATCACAACATTATATGTTCTTGTTTTTTCAATAAAGTATAATTCATTTTTTTAAAGTCTGTCTATTATATTTTCTTTTATATTTAAGAGGTTTCAGTTTTTATCAGAAACTAAAATAGTCAAAATTGAATTGAATTAAATATCTACAAAGTCATTATTACACTCTTTAAAACCTATAATAGCATCATCATTTCTAAACAAATCAAAATGCCTAGGGCTATTTCAGTGTCAAAATCATCAAAGTAAATCATGTTCCTTCACAAAAGAATCAAAATTACTTGACATTGTAAAAATAAATTAAAATTAACTAAGGAAATAAATCGAGACCATGCCAATAGATATACTGTACTGCTGTAAATGCTGCAAAAGTTGGAAATACCAAATATTAAAGTTGATAGTGGATAAAAACTGTACAACCACTTTTTTTGTGTTCCGAGCAATCATCTACATGAACATTATGAAAAACAAATGATTGAAAACTGATAAAATGCTGAAAATGCAGTTTTTACACCAAAGGAATAAATTGCATTTTAAAAGATTACTCATGTAGAAAACAGTGACTTTACATTGTTATATTATTTCCCGTTTTTATACACTCAAAAAATATTTTTGCTGCTTGATCAAACTACTTTTTTAAAATGAATTGAATATACACAATTCTTGAGTTTTTTTGGTGACAAGTGAACTATTTTATGTTCAATCCACTTAAATTTGTAAAATAAATAAGTTCACTTAATCAGTTTGTGATGGGACAACATTCGTTTATCAAGATTCATTCATGTTCTCCCAGCATAAATCCAAATCATAACAAATTTAAGTACATTGAACATAAAACAATAAAGTTTTCCCCCCAAAATCTATAGAATTGTGTTGTTTAAGCTCATTTTACTAAGTAGTTAGAACAAACATCTAAAATCATTTTCATCTAAAATCATAAGAAGCTATTTCTTTCAAAATCACGTTCCTTCACAGAATAAACCAAATTACTTGATATTGTAAAAATGTAGTAAATATATTAAAAAAAGTAAATATATTGGGACTATGCTAATAGATAAATTGCTGTAACTGCTGTAAAAGTTGGAAATGCCAAATATTAAAGATAATAGTGCATAAAAACGATCCAACTCACTTCATCAGATATTTGTTGTGTTTCGAGCAACCATCTACACATTTCATGAACATTATAAAATTAAATAATTATTCTGGAACTGTTTTCAAGCTTTATAATACTAAAACATGGTTTTGTGCACCAAATTGGAATATTAGATAAGTATCACATGACTCTGAAAACTGATAAAATGTTGAAAATGCAGTTTTTTACACCAAAGGAATAAATTGCATTTAAAAAGACACTCATTTAGAATACAGTTTTTATACACTCAAAATGTTTTTACTGCTTGTTCAAACTACTTATTTAAAATGAGTTGAATGTACACAATTCTTTTGTTTTTTTGGGGACAACTTAATTGTTTTATGTTCAATCCAATTAAATTGGAAAAAATTGTTTTAACGTTTATAAATCTATTACCAAACAACATTTCTAAACAAATAAGAAGCTATTTCTCTGTCAAAATCACACAATCACATTGATTCACAGAATAAACCAAATTACCTGACATTTCACAAATTACTTGTTGACATTCTGAGCAAATACACTGACATTATGCCAGCAGATGCATTATGAAATGAAATTATGTTTTGGAGGCCAAAGTAAAGGTGAATATCTTCAGATCAAGTAATGATTTTGGCCAGCACTGTTTATGTACAAACTCATGGCCAGTAGAGGGCACTCTCACCCTTCGTGGGTCGATGTTGGCGTAATCCGTCTGACAGGAGATCAGCTCTTCAGAGGCATTAGCAAACACATACAGCAGATAGGACTCATTCTGAGAAACGGGAAACTCCAGAGTAAGCTTTGCGTTGACAGGACTGGGGCCCCGGTTCCTTAGCTGATAAGGGACAATAGAAACGTGAGTATCACAAAACTACTGATATCATAGTATTGGTAATCCCAGGTTTAACATTTTACCTCATACACATGCTCAACCAGTGGGCCTACTTCATCCAAGTCCTCTGGATAATCCTTCGACTCCCATTTAGCAATAGGCAGAAAACAGTCAACAGGAGAAGAGACTCTGTGTAACAGCACCCATATAAAAAATACTATATTAATTTATAGTAAATACTATAGTGTTTTTTAACCATACTAGTAAAGTATATTAAACTACATACTATAGTATTTTCAGTATAATGAATGCTACAGCCTCCCCGTGTTCATGTGGGTTTCCTCCGGGTGCTCCGGCTTCACCCACAGTCCAAATACATGCACTATAGGTGAATTAAGAAACTTAATTGGCCGTAGTGTATGTGTGTGAAAGAGTGTGTATGGATGTTTCCCAGTACTGGGTTGCAGCTGGAAGGGAAAAACATATGCTGGATGTAAAACATATGCTGGATAAGTTGGCAGTTCATTCCGCTGTGGCCAAAGGAAAATAATGAATGCTACAGCATACTGTATTATTATGAAATTGTAATAAATGTGGTTGAATACTTATAATAAATACTCGTATACTTCATTCAATCAATTTATTAGCTTATTTAAACGTGTGTAGATTTTACTATAGTAAAAATGTGGTGTTTGTAGTATAATACACCCTATAGTTGTAGACAATTACAGTATTGGGTAATTTGCTTACATTACTTATACTACTACATACTTATACTAATATACACTGTGTCTGGTCCGAGACCCTCCCTCAGCGATTCGTCAGTCTATAGTGATCGCTGATTGGCTCCTGTACTAGAAGATGGGGCTTCATTCGCCATGTTGACCGTTCGACTTTTCCCCATTCACAACTACACGTGTGAGACGTCTTGTGTATTCTATAGTCTTTGAGATTAATTCAAGTACTTTACTGTAGTTTGGTCCAAAAAACAGTATAGTATATATATTTTTGTTTACTATAAATAATTAGTACATGGTATTATTGTAGTACTTTCTTCCGCCATTCTATCTCATCTGCAGCTGATATCAGAACAGCAGAAACCGTTGCTCAAAAACACATCAATTTAGAGCTAGTATTTGATTGATTCTCTAGCGTAATGTCTAAAGTGAGGACAAACCAGGTGATTTTGCTCTCATTTTAAGATTATAAGGCTGAAAGGCATGAAATGCCATCAGTCTACAGCGATTTCTCAGTATTTCTCTGTTGCAATTGCGAGATCACAATATTACTATGGTATAAATACAGCACTACAGCATACAAAAGAGTGAGATCGACTTAGATAGTAATTTACTGGTTTAATAATGATTTAATAAGCTGTTGTTAGAAATTATGCTGTTTTTCTCTTTGTGTTTATGCGGTCTCTGTCGCCATCTTGTGGATGAACATCACCAATCATCTTTGCTTAAAGACAGGCTAATGGCTGCCGACGCACTCTTTCAGAAATTATAAATATTTTAAAATATGCACTATTTGCACTAATAATATGCACTAAACTGCATAGTTACAAACAAAACAACTACATTATAGAGTAAAAAAGCCTTAAAAGTACATTATGTTGTCCAACAGCAGCAATATTTGTTAAACTGTAGAGTGTCCTCTGCTTGTTGCTGTATGCGGGCAGAGTAATACACAAAAGTGAAAGGTTAAGAGGCTGGACGAGTGCTGTTACTGGCAGAATATCGCACGGCTATCAGACAGTCAGATTCAAGAACCAGACATAATTGTTGTATAAATATATATAATAATATACTACTACTAATAATAATAAAATAATGTTAAAATATTAATAATAATAATAATAGTATTAATAATAATAATAATGTCTATTGCAATCGCTGATTGGCTCCTGTACTAGAAGATGGGGCTTAATTTGCAATGTTGACCGTTCCCCTTTTCCCCATTCACAACTACACGTGTGACACTTCTTGTGTATTCTATAGTCTTTGAGATTAATTCAAGTACTTTACTGTAGTGTGGTCCAAAACACACTATAGTATTTTTTTTACTGTAAATGATTATTGCAAGGGTGACGTGGTGGCACAGTAGGTAGTGCTGTCGCCTCACAGCAAGAAGGTCGCTGGTTCGAGTCTCGGCTGGGTCAGTTGGCATTTCTGTGTGGAGTTTGCATGTTCTCCCCACGTTTGTGTGGGTTTCCTCCGGGTCCTCCGGTTTCCCCCACCAGTCCAAAGACATGCGATACAGGGGAATTGGGTAAGCTAAAAATTGTCCGTAGTGTATATGTGTGAATAAGAGTGTATGGGTGTTTCCCAGTGATGGGTTGCAGCTGGAAGGGCATCCACTGCGTGAAACAAATGCTGGATAAGTTGGCGGTTCATTCCGTTGTGTCGACCCCAGATTAATAAAGGGACTAAGCCGAAAAGAAAATGAATGGATGAATGATTATTGCATGCTATTATTGTAGTATTTAATTCATTTTTGAAATGTTCATAAATTTTTTGCAGTTTTTATTAATGGTTTTTGTTTATTAATTTAAGTGTTCTTTAAATATGTTTGTATACAAAAACAGTTTGGAAAACTGACCTGATTTCTTACAAATATTGCTAATACATTTTGCAAATATTTAGAAAGAAAAAAAGTGTTTTTTTTTTTAAATCTGTTTTTTTAAGCCCTTAAAATCAACATGTTAAGTTGTCAAATAGCACAATGTAAAATAGTTTGGCTATTAAAAACAACTTTAATGACAACACAGGCTCATTGTGAACATGTAGCCCTGTATACATTTCCGGAGAACACGAATTATGTAGCCAGAGCTACAAATGGCCGCATTTTGTCTTTCAAACGAACGAGCCATATGACACTGCAGACGGCTCGTTTATTTCACGCTATCAGTTGACCGCTTACCTCCATGTGGACGGCTTTTCCACTGTTACCAGTTTGCCCAGTGGCTCGCCGCATATGTTGAAACGCAAAGCAGAGTTGACTGTGACAATGGGGTTCGAGTCTGGCGAAGAATGTTTCCAAAAAGCAGGTAAAAATAAAATAAACAAGTAAATAACAGGGTGAGAATGTGGTAAGACCTGATAACGTGGTAAAAATCAGGTGGCTTTTCTTTTTTTGGATTGCTTTTGAAGACACTATCGGTTGGGTTTAGGGAAGGTGGTGGGTGGGGGACTTTCTGTCGGTCTGTCAGTCAGTCAGTCAGTCGACAGCGGCCTCTTGTGATTTTATGTGAGAAGAGCAGGTGCGAATGTCACTTTCGAGAGAAATTTGAGATCTCAAAAAGCATACACAGCGAGCTCTAATGGATTTGTAAAAACAAAAACTGCAAAAAGCGTAACTCTTGGGAAGTATTTCGCACTCTCCAGAAATGTATACAGAAGTATGTATCCATAATGAGCCTGGATTGGTTAATGGAATTACCTAGATGTAAACCTGAACCAAACCAATTTTACTTTTAAAATTGTACCTGATTTTATCACAGTAATGCAGAAAATAACAATCCTCGTTTATCATTATTGACATGCATTCCTCTTTATAGCCAACCATTTATTATCTCCTTTCAGTTTTATGCTCTCTCTTGTAATACGGGGAAAATAAAGAGACATGAGAAAAAGACAGAGGCACTAACCCACGCATCTCCAGGGAAGCGACAGCATTCACATTAACCTGCAATTGGACCAGGTTGCTGTCTGGGTTCTGGCTGTTCTTACTGGAAAAACGATAAAAGAGATCAAAAGAATATAATGAACACTCTCATCATGAGCAAAATGTACCATGAAAAAAAAGAGACATTATTTTGTCCCGTTTTTGTTTTGCTAACAGCACAGATAGTGTGTTTATGGGTGTTCACACCTTCGTATTTGCATTTGAAATGTGATGTGGTTCTCCACCTGTTCCAGATCACCCATGCTGAAGTAAAGACCTGCTTTCAGCTGAATGAGAAAAACAACAGAGAGCGAGATGTTTCACAGTGGGCGGAAAATGAACGGTCAGATCTTCTGAGGTGTGTTTTTATGTTCATTATGTCACTCTGACCTGTTGTCCGGCCTCCATGGGGTTTCCCAGATCGCAGACCACAATGACTGAGCCGTTCTCCTTCTTCTGACCACACACCAAGGCACTGAAATCCTGCAACCACATGTTTTAAACCGTACGTGACCCGGAAATAACTCTAATTTGTGCATGAATATAAAATAAGCGTGCTGACAGAAAGAGGACTGTCAGATATCATTTTTTAGGCCTGATTTAGTTGTCTGACGAACCAAAGACAGTTTTGCATGCAAATCTTGTTCAGATAAACCTTTGAGTGGTTTGTGTGGTTACTTTTAACAATTAACTTTTGTTAGTTTAAAGATTATATGCGTTTAAAGCAACATTTTTTAGATGTTTGTATCAGTATTGTTAGTTAAGGATATCTATAATCTAGTGTGCTCCAAAAAAGCTACAAAAATTACGTTTAGAAGATATAAACCTGATATAACCATTCAAAGCTTGAAATTTGTCACTTCTGCCTAAATGTATCAACGATTTTCTTAAATGAACAGTTTATGATTAAATCTTGACCAATCAAATGCACTCTAGTATCTGACATGCCCCGCCCCATTTCAAAACGATTTTTGTTTGCTTTTCATTGGATGTGCTTGAGCTCAACCTCTCTCACTGGCAGAGCTGTGATAAAACAAAATGCTATTGGCTGTTTTTTAAAAAGGGGAGGTGTTACTAGATCAAATATTACAAATTACGTCAAATATCAAATAAAAAAAAATGCCCATTTCAAAGCACTTCATGGGACATTTAAAGAGGTCCTATTATGCTTTCCACTTCTTGACTGTAAGTCAGTGTGTAATGATGTCCCAAAAAGGTGCAAATAGGGCTGCACGATTAATCGAAAAAAGATCACGATCTTGATTCGACCCTACACACGATCTTAATTCAGCTTTTCTACGATTCAGCCAATTATATTTTCAAGGTCAGGACAGAAGAGTAAAAGCGCATGCAGAAGTCTTCACAGCAACAAATGTCGTTAAAAGCGTCACATACTGTATTTATAAGGTATAATTCACCCAGAAATGTCATTTCTGTCTAAATGTAATGATGTATTCGCGGCTGCAAAATCACACGAGGCGACTGTGAGCTGTTTGACTACCGAGAACGCGCGCATGCACACAAATCACCCCTACTTTAGTGAACACAACCTGCATATGCTGTGAATAACAAGTAATAAAGTTGTAAATAACATTCAGTTTGTTGCACAGAGCGATCGTTTGAGAACCGGGCTGAAAGAATGATTTGCATGTGTGTTTTTTTTCTCAGAGTGACAGCAGCCATGAGCCGCACTGGAAAGTGAAAGTGAAGGTGGTATTACACCAAATTCTGTGATAATCGTATTATGTGACCCTAGTGGGCGCTGTTCTCACTGCGCTGTTCTCACAGGCACCTTCGTGCACATAATTTAAATGATCATAACTCATTTTACAGTTATGCTTACGACAAGCATTTGATATGTTTTTTCTTTCATAGCGAACACAAAGTGTTGTGCATGAAAATAAATGTTTACTGTGTCAGTATAACAACCCTAGCCTATATATAATGTTGAATGTAATGCAAGAAGGAATCTGATAATGACAAATGTCTCATTTTACCAGTGAAAACAAACGGTCTAATAATGCTGTCAATGACAGATGACAAGCATGTCTCAAACATATAATAATTCAACATCAGAATAATGAATAGTTGTATTCTGATGTCATTATTTTACTGTGAATTAACAAACTGGACATATTGAAACTCTCTTCAAGTCCACCTCAATGACTATACAAAACTTTGCATTTTAACCAACAGTAGACGTACAAATAGGCCTATTATTATTATTATTGTTATTGTTTTACCATATGTTTGAGAATTAACAATAATAATAGCCTACCAATATTAACCTTTATTTTACATCTACAGAATCGTGAGAAAATCGTGATCTTGATTTTAAGCAAAAAAAATCGTGATTCATATTTTAGCCAGAATCGTGCAGCCCTAGGCACAAACCTTGGAAATTAAATGGTTTGGGAATGGTGAGGGGCAAAATAACCACAGCGTAGCATTTTTTGATATGCCTTACTACATCTGTGCATGCTATAAAATCCAAATTCTCAGGTCAAATCAATTACATAGTGAAATACTTGATATTCTGATTCACAAATATGTCTAAGAAAACAAATTTTGTTGTTTAAACTGCTAATGATTATATTATGTTATCTATGATGGCTGACGAGTGCTGCCATGTAAGTCTGCGCTGCAGGAGAGAGATCAGAGCTGCTGGATTTACAAAACGTAAATGCATCAACCTCTCCCCAAAAGTAGCTGTTTAACTTAATTTAGAGTAAAAAAAGGAAACATTCTGGTTTCCTAAACAGTGTGTATCTGTTGTGAAAGACATACATCATCAGATTACATGTAAAATGATTATCATTGCCATCTTCATAGACGTCAGTATGTATTTTACAAACCATTATTGTTTTGATTGGTTAGTATATATGAATATTAAAATGTCTGCAAGCAAAAACAAATATTATTTCACTGAAAACAGTGGTAAGTTTTGGTCATTGACTAGTAATTTGCACATCTTTCTCTGGGTCACCACTAGTCTCCGTGGAACAGATAGAATTTTCTGCTTGGGCAAGGGCACTACTTCAGTAGCATACTGAAACACTGTCTATGTTCACCAATTACAACAGACATAGACAGCTCACCAAACACAACACATTTAATTTTTTTAGAAAGTGGTTCTTCAATCAACCCAGAACTTATTGAGTCGTTCATGCCAGACTGGGGAAAAACATAATGTAATAATGTAAATTGTTAAAAAAAATCAGTTTAGGATCCCTTAAACCAGGGCTATTCAATTAGTTTTTCATGGGGGCCAGTTCATGAAAAGCATCCCAAATGAGGGGCCGGAGAGATATGACTTGCAATATGAGTGATGACACAACAGCATATAAGAGCCCATATGCTGTATTTTTGCTCCTTAAGACACCCACGTTGGCTTTTTCTACATTAAAATGTTATTATGTTGTATTTTGAAACTACATAACATCACGGCATTGTACAATGTGGCTTTTTTTACAAACATATTCAAATGTTCGAAGCACAACAAAAGCAGTGTATTGCTCAAGTAGGCTTCTTCCACATTCAAACACATTCATGTGTTATGTTTTAATCTGCGTAACAATTAGAGATGCAATAATTATAAATTTTAGTTGTACGATTATAGTCTGAAGAAAAATCATGGTTCACGAATATTATGCATTTATTAAATTCAAAACACTACTAGTTTAGAAAATAACAAGAAAACTACTTATATTTTAAAGTGTTGTTTATTGCTGCTCAGATACCAAATACAGTAACAGCACTAAATATTAATAAAAAATAAACAATAGTCCATTTCTCTCTTTGGACTTAAAATAAATGAAAACATTTTTGATTTAGATGAGTGATAATTTTACAATGAAAATAAATGACAAAACAATGAAATTAAAATGAAATGAAATATTCCTATGAAATAAACATCCTGTGAAGATTGACAGATGACTAAAAGCAGTTTTAAAATAACAAAATGTAAAATTCTAGTTTGATAACATTGTAGCATGTTTACCCTTGATTAAAAGTGCCTTTAAATAAGAGGGTGCTTCGTTATTAATAATGTGATATACCTTTTTAATTTTAATGTGTTCAAATCTACTTTCTATTCACCGCGTACGAGCGGGCGCAGCCATTTGAATCATTTTGGCTCGAGACTTCCGGTCTCATTCACTTCCATTCATTTTTAGACATTAAAAACAGCTCGTTTTGCTGCTTGGTGTTGCAAACGGATATTTTCTTATTATATTATTCTACTTTGTCTGTATTGTCATGCAAACACTTGTTTGTAGAGTAAGTAGTTTGACCGTTTTTTGCCGTTTATTATTCCTAGTCATTTCTCCCATAGGCAGCTGAATCGGAAGTTCTAAAACAAATGCAAAAACGCGCGCACTTCCGCATTGAAGAATAAGGTCAATAGGAAGTGAACATTTATTTTATAAGCAAATTGGTATGAATGCCCAAAGAGATTCTTTCACTCAACAGCACGATTGGAATTGATATGTTGTGCTTCGTGATTCTGTCAGCAACAAACAGGAAGTGACTAAACCCTCACCTCATGGTTGCTCAAAACACCCTGATAGTGTGTGTTTGCCGGCGGGCTGATATAGAGCTCAGTCTCATAAGCTCCTTCTCCCTGATTCTCAGCCTCGATAATCAGCAGCGCTGGATTCTCATCGCCGATCAGGATTGGTTCTGTTGAACTGTTTTTAGAAAAAATAATAGCTTGTTTGAGATAAATGCCTGTAATCTAAAACTTTTACTGTATAGCTAACAAAACTTACGCTACTGCCTTCAGCTTCAGGTCTGGAATACAGATGTTATCAGGACCACAGTTTAGTATTATTCGTGTCTAAACAGAAGAAAGCAGGTTAAGGGTAATTAATACTAGTCTGCGTGAGCTGATTAACTGTTAAAAGACTGTGATCTTAATCAAAACACCCACACAATTTTACTCCTAAATGGCTTATTTGTATTATGTCTGTGAATATGAAGTTGTAGATTTAAAAACATTTGATCAACGTATTTTATGTTACAAAAAGTCAAACTATCACAGACGTACTATGATAAAGTTTACAGGTCACATATATTATCACAGATGTCTAAGGTGTACGTATCACTATTGCCTTTTCTAACCTATTGAAAGCAACTTAATTATATTGTTATGGCAGTAGGTGGGGAAAAGGATCTGTTAACAAATAATTTGTTAAGGAATCACTCATTAAATTGGTTAATTCAAGAACACTGATTAAGCTAGTAATGAAACTAATAAAGTCTGTCTTAATGAGTAAGTCTCTGAATCATTAATTCAAACTATTTTTGTAATGTAAATTTTTTTTATTTAAATAAACAAACAAACAAAATGATTTATTAGCATAATATTATTATTTTGTCAGATTTATAAATTATGATTATTTTAATATTTTAAATTATTATTTTTTTTATTGCCTTTTATGCAACTCAGGCTCATTCTTAATACGTATATATATATTTCTGGAGAGAGCCAAATACGTTCCAGGAGGTTTTTTTGTTTTGTTTTCGTGAATCCACCAGAGGCTGCTGTGCATGCCTTTTTTCAGCCTGCTGTTCTCACGTAAATCCCTAAACCTAACCAACAGTGTTTTTAAAAGCACCGATTGACCCACCCAGCCCCTTCCCTAAACCCAACCAACAGTGTTTTCAAAAGCACCGATTGACCCACCCAGCCACTTCCCTAAACCCAGCCAACAGTGTTTTCAAAAGCACCGATTGACCCACCCAGCCCTTTCCCTAAATCCAACCAACAGTGTTTTCAAAAGCACCGATTGACCCACCCAGCCCCTTCAATACCCAACCAACAGTGTTTTCAAAAGCACAGATTGATTTACCCACACAAGAAATGCCCTCGACAGCCTGATTTTGACCACATTTTCAGATTTTACCACATTCTCACCCAGTAATTTACTTGTTTATTTTATTTTTTTGACATTTATTTTTATCTTACTTGCTTTCTGAAACTGTTCCTTGCCACTCAAACTGGTAACAGCGGAAAAGCCGTCCATATCGAGGTAGGCAGTCAGCTGGTACGTGAGAAAAGGAACGGCATCATACCGCCCCATAGCGTTCGTTTTAAAGATGAAATGCAGCCATACATACCTTTGGCTTCATAATTTGTGATCTCCAGAATGTATTTAGGGGTACATTTTCAGAATGAGCTTGTTGCCTTTATGAATCATGGATTCATACCAACCATTTTAAACAAAAATGTAAAAAAGTACAAAAAAATAAAAAGATAGTTCTCTGTTTATGTGGAATTGTGTCACTATTGGCACTGCAGTGGCAAAAATGACAATGTTCCAGCTCTTACCTGTCCAACAGCGACACTTTGTCCGTGCAGCACTGCATTTTGGGAGTCAGCCAAGCTGTAGTTTACTGAGATGAAGATTGGACTCAGCTTGTCCTTAAATTCAGGCTACACAAAGAAAGATTGAGATGAACATGGAAACAATTTATTTCTTTTTTTGCAATTTACATAACAAAAAGAATAACTGAGAGAATTTGATTACACAGAGATCACATGAATGAACTAAACTTTGCACAAAACTATGCCTTTTTTTCTTAGTAGTCAGACCTAACTAGATCTAATTTATTAGTTTACATAGTATTTCCTTTTCAAAAGCACTACAAACATTAATTGTTCTCCAATATGAATGTCTCATGACTTGTTCTTTTCATCCACAGGTCTCAGTTCCTGCACATATATTTGAAGATTGTGAAATACCAGTAGGTATGCGGTGAAGTTTCTGCAAACATCTCTTGAGTTTCTGTCCACTGAGAGCTGGAAGTTAGTGTACGGTTGGTTGGAGTCCAGCAGGAGTGTTCGTCTGGCCATGCTCTGCTTCATTCTGTCCAGCTGAAGCTCTGTGTTTAATACTAGACAAAATATGTTACAAAAAGATGAAAAACCTGTAAACCTTTTGATGATTATGGTGAGGCACGCATTTATTTTTTCCACTCAATTATGTTGTAAGGGTTATAAATGTGGAAATATTCAAAAGACATCATGTTTTTTTCATTAAAACAACCTTTTATCTCATAATAATGAGTTGTTATTTTGTTAAAACAACATCACTTTTATCGTTATACCAAGTCTGGAATAATGCTTTTCCAATAGATCCGTTTGATTCTTTCATTTGCAGATGTTTAAGATGCAGACTTAGGGCCATATCATATACCAGGCACAATGCGGCACAAGGCGCGACGCAATTGTTTGCTAGTTTCAGCTTGATGCAAGTGTCATTTTGACATTTTGCGCCACGCTGTTTAAATAGCAAATGCATTTGCGCTCATATGTGCGCCCATAGGCGTTCTGGTCTAAAAAAAAGGAGGTGGTGTGAGGCGGATTGCTGGCGCATTGCTATTTTGAGTAACTTAAATAGACTGTTCAATAGACCAGATCAAATTTAGTAAAACATATGCCGGAATAGTTGGCGGTTCATTCCGCTGTGGCGACACCTGATAAATATGGGATTAATATGGACGAATATGGGGCGGAGGAAAATGAATGAATGAATGAATGAATATGGTGAGAAAATTTGTCATTTTAACAACATAATATTTAGTTATTGCAAAAAAGGATATAATTTTAACAAGAAAATAATATACTCCCTATTAAGACACAATTGAGTTAAAATAAAAAGTGCGACAGTAACTTAGGTGAACCCTAAAAATTTCAATTTATTATGATTGTTCCACTTTTTTTTAGATATAACTACTGTGTTTCAAATTTGCAGTTTTGTTTAGGTGAAAAATAACTAAAACAACTGAACTGAACTGAAACAACTGAAACATATGACTTTAAGTAAATATTGTAAGGTTACACCACAAATAATCCATATAAAAAGTGCTTTATTCTTATTTATCACGAAAATAACTTTAGGCTTTGGTATTTTAAGTGATATTAAAAGTAAAAAAAAAAAAACAGGATCATTCTGAAAACGTCCCCCTAAAAACATTTCTGGAGAGTGCCAAATATGTCCCAGGAGCTATTTTTTTTGTGCAGTTTTTGTTTTTGCAAAGACCGCTGTGTACACTTTTTGAGATCTCAGATTAACTCGTGAGTGTCATTTGCACTTGCTCTTCTCACGTAATTCCACCAGAGGCAACCGACTGACTGACTTACCAATCGACTGGCCCACCCTCCTCCTTCCCTAAACCCAACCAATAGTGTTTTCAAAAGCATTGACTGACCGACAGTTTTAAAAAGCAATCCAGAAAAAGAAAAGCCTGCGCATGATTTTTACCACGTTTTCAGATTTTACCACATTCTCACCCTGTTAATTACTTGTTTATCTTATTTTTTGGCTTCTGTTTTTGTCAGATTTTGTCAAATCTGCAAGTTACATCACAGTAGATATCCATTGTATGTTTTATTTTATTTTCATATTTAATAATTCTATTCTTATTCATTCATTCATTTTCTTTTCGGCTTAGTCCTTTTATTAACCCGGGGTCGCCACAGCGGAATGAACCGCCAACTTATCCAGCACATGTTTTGCGCAGCAGATGCCCTTTCAGCTTCAACCCATCTCTGGGAAACTATATTTATTTATATATGGTTTTTGGAATTAGAATTAATCATAATTGAGTATATTTCTGTAGTTTTGAATGTAAACTTATACAAGTGCATTCCCATGTGCACAAATAGCAAAAGAATAAATATAGGAAATGGGAATATCTATGACATTACATGAGAAGGAAAAAATAGAGAGAATTGATTATTTGGGCAATGTATTACCACAGCATATTTATAACAACATTATTCATAGATTATTAACTTGCTTCATATGCATTACATACCAATCTGCTCTGGAATTCTGTGTCCTGACACACGGATGCATGCCATAATTATAAAGCTACAGAAAAAGAGAAAACAAATGGAGATATTATTCTCTACCTAAATATTCCCACAGCCTCGATGTGGGTTGCAATTCAAAGCATGTAGAAATATGAATATAACATCACAGATCACAGAAGGTCCTTGATGCATTGTGATCATGCATTACTCTTAAAAAAATGATGTGGGTGTATCAGGAGCTCACTGAGTCATTCTGGACACAAACTCTGACAATCCTTGAGAAGCTTTTCATAGCTGACTATAGAAGCATTTTGAATAGCAGCCACTTGAATCACAATGACATAGTGAAGCTGATTTTTGTACTAAGTTCAGAAGCATTACCATGTAATGTAGGTGCTGCTCTGCTGGAGTTGACAGAATTGGTCTTCAGGGTTCAAAAGGTCAGGGAAGAAAGAGAGGCGAGCTTGTGTCCTCACCACAGCCTGTGCCCTGATGAAGACAAAACATTATTGATCCAGACTTTAAATTAGAGTTTAGATTAAGTGAGTCCCAACCCACAGCAAAGCAAATATATTCATGGAAATAATAAAATGCTAATGTGCTAATTGAATATACAGTTTAAAAGAGAGAAACACTTCCTATATCTGGTATTGTTGGCATCAAAAGGCATAAAAATATATATGGCATGTTGATGCAAATAGAACAGTATGTCCAAACATATGGAACAGTATGACAAAACAGTCTGGGTGGTACGCTTCTTTGGGGCTTCTCCACACCATAACTCCCTGTATATGTATACATATGGAAATGAGCTCTATATATTTCTTTTTTTCTTTAAATGTTTAAAATATAAGTGTTGCACAATTTCTTCTTTTCTTTTGGCATTTTTATAAAAAATATTTTTAAAACAATATTATTAGCCCCCTTAAGAGAGAATGTTTTTGATTGGCTACAGAACAAACCACTGTTGTCCAGTGACATACCTACATAACCTAACTGGCCCAGTTAAAGGCTGATTTATACTTCTGTCACAAGCGCATGCGTATACTCCGGCACAGCCTATGTGTGGTCGCATAGTCAGCCAATGCTGACGCACACCTCTCACAAAAAGTAACTACACACTAAAATGTTTTTTTTTCTCGTTCAAACTACTTATTTAAAATCAGCTGAAACAACACAAATCCTGAGATTTCAGATGCGGGGGTGAGAGCCGTGCGAGCCTGATGGAGCGAGTGCTTACAACTGTCCTGTTAAGGAACTCCAGATGGAAACCATAGTTTTGTGTTTACTTTATGAATAAAGTTGTTGCACATCCGCTGATTCCTGCCTCAAAATGAGCGAGTTTGAGGCACTTGTACAATAAGGTAGCGTTCAGAAAAAACAAAACACCAGTGCAGAAACTCGACACAGAGAAACATAAACACCTACTGCCAGCTAGCGTTTCTGAAGTGTTATTGCAGAGTGACACAAACAGCACACAGAAGTATAAATACATGGCAACGCGCATTGCATGCGCCGTGGGTCACGTCGATCACTCGATGCAGAAGTATAAACCAGGCTTAACAGTAGCCCCTTTCACATTGTAATATGATGGGACACTGACTCGGAATTGCGGATCCAAATGCAGGGTTTATAAGGAGAATGGTCAGGCAAGCAACGGTCAACAAGTGTTAGCAACCAGTGGACAACCAGAACAGGTGTGAGTGTGTGGTGCATGACTGGATCTGCAGTCCAGGTAATGGCAGATTTGTAGTTCTTTAGCGAACTATTAACTATTAACTATAAACAGAGATTAACAATAGATGAATATACAGTTGAAGTCATAATTATTTGCCCCCCTGTTTATTTTTACCCTTTTTCTGTTTAACAGAGAGATTTTTTCAACACATTTCTAAACATAATAGTTTTAATAATAATAACTGATTTACTTAATCTTTGCCATGATGAAAGTAAATAATATTTGACTAGATATTTTTCAAGACACTTCTATACAGCTTAAAGTGACATTTAAAAGCTTAACTAGGTTAATAAGGTTGACTATGCAGGTTAGGCAAGTTACTGCATAATGATAGTTTGTTCTGTAGACTATCTAAAAATATATAGCTTAAAGGGGCTAATAATTTTGACCTAAAAATGTTTTTAAATAAAAAAAAAAAAATTTATTCTAGCTGAAATAAAACAAATTACTTTCTCCAGAAGAAAAAATATTATCAGACATACTGTGAACATAATAATTCTGATTTCAACTGTATGTATAGGTTGCTACTAATATTTAGAAGTATGAAGATAGATATGAACATAATTACAAATGTATTAGTGCAGTAGATATGTGCAATTTAAGATGAATTAGTGAAATGAATATGTACAATTTTAATTGTGCAAATATTAAATAGTGCAATTTTGTTGTCTATTCTCAATAGGAAACTAATCAAGCAACATCACTACTTGCCTGGCAACATTGCTCAAAAAGCTGCTCAGTGTATCATGAGCATAATACTAGCATCCTGCAAAATAACTAGTAAAATATTATGCACTGTCATCATGGCAAAGATAAAAGATATATATATATATCCGTAATATTATCAGATATATTTATTTACTTAAAGTTAAACAATGTAATTTTATTGTACCTCACTTTCATTTTAAAGACATTTTACTATTTTGATATTAGATTTTTTGATAATGTGCAGGTTTACAAAAAGAATGTAATATAAAACCTTAATCTCAGCACTATATAAACAATATCGACAAGAGTGTGTGAGTTACAATAAAATAAATGAACAAATAAATGAAAATTAGTCATTTAGGGACATTTTTTAGGGAAGGTTTCATTAGTTAATGTATTTCGTAACATGAACTAAGCATGAAGAATACTTACTGTATACAGCATTCATTAATCATAGTTCAACATTTCGGCACCTTGGTATTATAAGGTTCTATCTGCGTTCTGAATGATTTTAAGATATTGAGCCTCAAAGTTTTTGCATTCCATAGCAAGCAGTATGTGTGTAACATTTGTTTTTTAAATGAAAAGTCTTAAAATGTAAACAACTTGTAAAAAACATCCCATAATGTAAATAAGTTGTCAATTAATAAGAATATGTCAATAACAAATTTTTGACAAAAATGTCAGAACCTTATAATTCTAAGGTGACGATTTAGTAATGCATTATTAGCATCCAAATTCATGCTTGTTTACACATCATAAGTTAACATGAACTAACAATGAGCAACTGTATTTTCATTAACTAACATGAACCAATACTCTAATAAATGTATTGTTCATCATTTGTTCATGTTAGTAAATACATTGAACTAATACACCCTTATTGTAAAGTGTTACCGGTCATTTTAAATTCATACCTGTATGTAACCACTTTGCTTGCACCCCATGCACCAATGATGAGATCTAAAGGGAAAGGAAAGTAATATGTGTCTGGAAATGAATAATCTCTCTATCAGCACACGCCACAAGAACTGAAGAACAATACAGCCATGAGTAACTGCAGGAAATGAAGTGTGGGGTCTACTTTGCCTGGCAGAAGTGTCCTAAAGAGATCACTCCACCGCAGGCAAAGAGAGAGAAATAAAGAGCGCCAAGAGTCCCTCTCAAGAACTGGAGGAGCAGTGTGTCAAAAAGCATTGCCATGTCCACATTGGACCCCAGTGTCAGAGTCTGCTTCCATTTATATCAGTACTAAAAGAGCTGTAAGACAGACTGAAGCATAGTGACTCTTTCGTGTCGCCCAGGCGGCTCTTCACTTCTCTCAGGGGATTGTGCGAAAGGGCTGTTAGTGCAGATTGTTCACAGTTCAACCTCTGAAGCTCGTGTTTGGCTCTTTGGTTCAGTTATTTGTGGGTTTTGTACTCAGTTTGTGACTCTTAGGTGTCTCTAAGGGGTCGCTGGGATGGTCATGGTATTTGGATGCAATGGACGAGTTGAGGTTTGCTGGTCAGATTATAATGGGAGATAATAAAGATGCACAGTAATCTGAGGAGTTTGAACTAGCATTGCTAACAATGGTTGGAGACATTGTTAAAACAAAAGGTTTAGTCAAATGACATCCAAAAACTTTATTCATGGTTTTCATTGAAAGCGTCTCGTTGTATTGGTCAAAGTTGAAGAAAGAAAACTGCTTTTCAAGTCAATGACAATTCAGAACTTGGTTAATATTAATTTAGTTAGGGATGTCCCTATCAGGTTTATTTGCCCTCGAGTCCAAGTCATTTGATTTTGAGTATACCGATAATGAAACCCGATCCGATACTTCTATAATACATAAAAAAAGAATAAAAAAGAGCGAAGAAACAGATCCAGGATGTTCCTTACTTCTTATTAAATTTACCTTATTTTAACATTCAACTACTCTGTTAACAAACTGTGAGGTAGCTTGAACAATCAAGTAATAAATAACATCAGTTCTTTACTTTTGGACTTTACATATCTCACAGTTTGCTGTGGCAATGCTGTCATCATCAACTTTATAATACCTCTAGACCGCAGACATACTCGCGCTGTTTACTTCAAGCTGCTTCCGCGTTCTAATTGTCGGCATTTAACCAATAGCATCTCTGCGACAAAGTGATGTCATGCCGCACACATTGCGGTTTCTGTGTGAGGTCAAGTAAGTGGTCTAACGATGTGCCACCGCAAAACTATAGATGTGTTTAAAAAGAATGAGAATATATATATATATATATATATATATATATATATATATATATATATATATATATATATATATATATATATATATATATATATATATACAGTTGAAGTATATTATCAGAATTATAACCATAATTCTTAGCCCCCTGTTTATTTTTATTCCCCAATTTCTGTTTAACGGAGAGAAGATTTATTTCAACACATTTCTAAACATAATAGTTTTAACAACTCATTTCTAATAACTGATTTATTTTATCTTGAACTTTAAAAAAATATATATATTATGATCTTATAATCTGTGACTGAAATCGTGGACACATTTTGCATCTCCGAGATAAACCTTGTATTATTGTATTATTAAGACTTTCATGATACATTTATGAATAATAGCATCCATTATGTTATATTTCTAGAAATAATGTATGTGTATTTAGGTACAGGCCCACAGCCAGCCTGGCAAAAAGGGGTGGGGTTTTTTCTTGGACATTTTTGCAGTTGTTCGCCTCATTTTTTATTGAATTGTGAGGTTTAAATACTGCATTTTAGTGATATTTTAAGCACTTTTTTTTTTTTTGCTGGATTAGCTTGTCAGATGGTCATCATAACCACACTTTTTGAGGTACCAAAAACATTTGCTAAATATATAGAATATAGAAATATGAAAAAATGCTTATTTTTAAATACAAATTTATTACATCAAATATCATTAGAAACAAAACTGTAGCCTATTGTCATTTATTGGGCAAATAACAAACTGGCCAGCACATGCAACTTTCCTATAACAATGTAGAGCTTGATGAGTTTTTCAGTCTCTTCTGCAAAAAAAAAGTACATTTTGAAAATTCATAGATAACAAAAATAGCTTAATTATTATTAAAATTAGCTTTAAAATTGGCCGCTTTTGGTGCTTCAAACCTTTTGGTATTTATTTCTTTCAAGAATAAGGTCTTGTAGAGAAAGATGACTTCACTTTCATTATATTGTATGTTTTCTTACACACCTGGATGTTGGACTAATGAAAAATAATTGTTTGCATTCTTTGGAAGTTTCTTTGATGGGTTATTTTCTATGGAACAAAATCAATGCCAAATGTATTGAATTAAAAAGCTTGTTGAATAGCACAAACTGAAAAAAATAATACACCGTATTAACAAGTTCTTGCATTTTAATGACTTGAATTGCAGGGTTTGTATTTTTAGGTCCTGAAATTTAACATAGCTGTTTATTTAAGCTGTGAATAGTTCAACTAAAAATATTTCAAACTTGTTTTCGTACTTATAAATTCAATAATTCATTTTCAATTTCCAGGATTCACTAACAAAATATTCAATACCCTTTAAAAATACGATGTATAATATTCAAAAGGTAATTTTCAGTTCATTTTATTTCAGTTCAAATATTCGCTTCCATAAATTCAGTGGCTCAAATTCGACTGTTAAAATTCAACATTACATCCGGGAACTGCAGGAAAAGCAATAGATTGCAGATTGAAGATCGCCAGCTGCTTTTCCACCAGCAGGTGGAGATGGAATAATTTAAGATTTTTTACCCAGTAAATAGACGAGAAAAAAGCTAATAAAGGCACAAAAGTAGCATTTAATATTAATATCAGTGTCTTGGACATTATTTTAATTTTTATTTTAATTATTTTAATTTACATAATTATAGTAAAATAAGTAAATGATCTTTTGGTCATTTATATTTGCCCTTATGTAACAGAAGCCAGTTGGTGATCGAGTAAACCTCACTCCTCGGATTCAGCGACAGATGTTGTTCTGCAATATTTAGCCGGTTGTTGCTAGATCGGATACGTTTGCAGCCGGAAGTTAATGACAATTATTTCTATTATTTATAAAATTTCCCATTTATTGTATTTTATTAACGTCTACCTCCACCCCAACCTTAAACCCAACCATCACAGTACTGTAAAAATATTAATTAGTGTTACACAGTTTCATTAAAAAATGCTGCTTTATTAATGAGCATATCGCACTTCCGGCTGGCAACATATCTGATCTAGACTTTACTATATTTAATCTCCTCACAGCATTTGTCTCCCATACCGGTATCGCCAGCTCGCGCCCTGCTCGGACCAGTGGCGTTACATGCACATTAGAGATGCGCGGATGGGCTTTTATTTCATCCGCAACCGCATCACAAAACTCATCATCCGTCCGCCATCCATCCGCACCAATATTTCTGACCAATTTTTAAAACCGCACCCGCCCGCCATCTGCTGATTGGGCTCTTTATTTGAATGGCTTACTCATTTTTATTATTAAATGAATGTTTCTTTATTGATTATTAGAGAACAGAGAATGACATGTAGACATGTAGTTAATCCAAACGTGCAAGCCAAATCCAGCATTAATTGACGACGCTTTGAAGTGACGCTAAACGATACGAGGACGTGTCTTTGGTCCTCGAGTCTTTTCCTTGCGTCCTTCCCTCGCATCCCGGAGGGGTGGAGCTAAGACACGAGGAAAAAAAGCAAGGAAAGGAAACGAGGATGCACAAATAAGAAATGAGAAGCACCCTATAAAGCTCTCAGAATATCCAACACGAATATCAGCAGTGAATTCCGTCTCCGATCGGCGCACAGGGACAAAAATAAATAGTCTAAATTAAACGCACTGTACTGTCAAATTTTTTTTATAGTAGCCTAATAGAAAACGCATTTTGACACATCATTTCAACATGCTGCTATTTAGCCTACTACTAAATGCCTATTTCACTTTATTTTTTAGCAAATAGATAGAATAATAAGTCATTTACATCATAGTCTAATAATGTTCACATTTGTAGTTGTCCATAGCAACCCCAAAAACTTATCTGCTTGTCTTGCACATCTAATTAATGGGCACAGTTTTTCGACTATTTTTTTTATTTATTTTTTATTTATTTTTTTTGCTGTGGAAGTTATTAAGCTTGTAGAAATCGGAAACAACACCAATTCTGCGACACAGATGAACCTCTATTGATATCTCTATCAGACAATGCCTATTTTATATGCCAAAAGAAACAACAGGCAGTAAAAAAATATCAAAATATATATCTTAATGTAGGCATAGGCTATAGTCGCATGCTTTGGCAAACGTTTGAAAAAAAAACAAAAACGTCATATCGTAGTTAAGCCTTATAGGCTCAGTCACCCCCACAATTAGAAATTCAATTAACATATATATATATATATATATATATATATATATATATATATATATATATATATATATATATATATATATATATATATATATATATATATATATATACCATCCCTCTTTGAGCGAACATGAAGTCTGACCAGGCTAAATTGCCTGTATGACAAGTCAATGCCCCAATAACCCATGAACTTACGATCATCCCCACAAACTTGAAGCATAATGAAATACTACGCTTGCGACAAAGAAATTCTGGCAAAATAACCTTAAGCCTCAGAACGTAAAAGCGAGGCCAAATAACTAATACACAACATGTCTAGAATAGATATGAATCGTAAAATTATCAGCTGACCGAACTCAAAAGTTTATATTAAACATGGGCTATGTGTAGTCTAGATAACATAGGCTAATATGCCTGACCTTAGGTCTAGTTTGAATTTTCTTGGCACTATGCAGGAATAAAATAGCATCTACAGTGTCAGGATTCAGACGAGAGCGCCTGGCCTCTATAACGCGCCCTGCTGTACGGAAAGAAGCGCTCGCTCACAGCACTTGTTGCTCATAGACTCGACTAGACATATTACTACCTGATGAAAATTTGACTATTTCAAAGTGTGCTCGATTTTTTAGATGTAGGTATGGTCAGATCATATTTAACAATTTATACATTTTTTTTTATTTGATTGGTACAACCGCCCGCCACCCGCCCGAATTTAATTAAAATATTATTTTTCTTCACGTAATCCGTCCGATCCGCGGTTTATCCGCGGAGTCCGCGGCTGAAACCGCCAACCGCGCATCTCTAATGCACATAAACCGTCTTTTGATGAATATGATGTTACATTCTCTATCTTTATTAACTCATTCTTCCAAAGATGTAATGTATAATATTGACTGGCTGCTAAAGAATATAAACGTAAGAGAAAGGAAGTAAAATAATCATACAAAATTCAAAACCAGAGAGATTTTATGAGAATGTCACACAAAACAGTTTACTTGCAACTGTTGGACAGATAGTGTTAGATAAAGACAGTGTTCAGGTACGATTTAAGGTTGGGTATGGATGGGACGTGTAATTTAAAATAATTTAACATAGCGAGCAAATGCATTAAAGGAGCGTCTTCAGTTATTAATACAGAACCGTCTAATATATGGCATAAGCATTAAGGGGTTATTAGAAGTGTTTTCTTCAGGATTGGGGTAGGCTATAGTTTCATTATTTAAATTATTATTGTTGTTGTTATTATTTTATTATTATTATTGTTATTATTCTTATTATTTTATAACATTTATTTAGGCTACTGCGCTTGAATAAGTCATCCGTGGTTCTAAATTAGTATTTCTTTTTAACACTCTGCCTGCCTTTAATTTTTCTAATTTTTGGGGTTCTGCCATGGTGTCTTTAGTTTGTCCAGATTAATTGTTTTTATTGTTATGTAGTAGCCTAGGCTTACTGCACGCCTTTATTTTTATATTATGAATATATATATTTTTTTACTTTATTATTTAAAATGATTGGCGACCTCTAAAATATAGACTAAGCCGAAGGAGAATGAATGAATTGATGAATGAATGAAATATTTGGCGTTTTTTTTTTTTTATACCTGTGCGGCTTTGTACGCGGCAAACGCAAACGAGTGGCCGCGAGCTTTGGTGGCCGGTCAGAGCCAGCCCCGCACGTCAAATACAGGTTGAGAGATGCTGGATGGCTGCCAATATTTGATGGGAACACCTCTGAAGTTTCAGATGATATCTGGGCCTGTGCATAGTTATGAATGTGAAAAGTGAAAGTCGTGACATTTGGCCAAGCATGATAACACAAGAGTGTTTCCATTATTATATTAATCATACCTTTAACCCCCCCCCCCCCCGCCCCCCCCACACACACACACACTTAGCGAGAATCACGCGACCGTCACCACCCCCACTTAGCTAATTTCCGCGACCGTCACATCCCTACCACGTAGCGTAAATGAGCACCTGCCCATTTAAGAGTCTGTGAATGGCACTGCAGAACAACGTCTGTCGCTGAATCCGAGAAGTGAGGTTTACGCGATCACCAACTGGCTTCTGTTACATAAGGGCAAATATAAATGACCAAAAGATCATTTACTTATTTTACTCATACTCATTTTATTACTTATAATGTCCAAGACACTGATATTAATATTAAATGCTACTTTTGTGCCTTTATTAGCTTTTTTCTCGTCTATTTACTGGGTAAAAAATCTTAAATTATTCCATCTCCACCTGCTGTTGGAAAAGCAGCTGGCGATCTTCAATCTGCAATCTATTGCTTTTCCTGCAGTTCCCGGATGTAATGTTGAATTTTAACAGTCGAATTTGAGCCACTGAATTTATGGAAGCGAATATTTGAACTGAAATAAAATGAACTGAAAATTACCTTTTGAATATTATACATCGTATTTTTAAAGGGTATTGAATATTTTGTTAGTGAATCCTGGAAATTGAAAATGAATTATTGAATTTATAAGTACGAAAACAAGTTTGAAATATTTTTAGTTGAACTATTCACAGCTTAAATAAACAGCTATGTTAAATTTCAGGACCTAAAAATACAAACCCTGCAATTCAAGTCATTAAAATGCAAGAACTTGTTAATACGGTGTATTATTTTTTTCAGTTTGTGCTATTCAACAAGCTTTTTAATTCAATACATTTGGCATTGATTTTGTTCCATAATTTTCACAATTTATGATGGCAAAGCAGTAAAAATAAGACAAATAAGCTCATGTATGTACCTATGTACCTATTTTGACCATTTCTACCCCCTGAATCATATAGCATTTCTTTTGTACATTTAAACCACTAAGTTAAATAAACATTTGCATGAAACATATACTTTCTGTATTATTTATCATTTCAGTAATACAAATAAATTGTGTCTATCTCTGCACTCTGGTTAACTCTTTTACTTTGGTTATAAAAGGCATAACAATATATGTTATCCATCTATGTTATGTCAATGTTATTCTTCTTCTTTCGTTAATTTGTACAAAAATGTTTAGGATACACCAATAGATTAATTATTTGTCAACTCTGTTATCGTGATACTTCAGTGAATTTCCCATGGACGTTTTATTTATTTATTTTGTTTTTAGCATCTTGAGCTAAAGCACAGAATGGTGGAAAATGTCAAGTCTGTCAGGTAAAGTCAAGTTTTACTGTCATTTATATTAATCCTATACATGTGTGGACAATTAGTAACAATCAAATCTTTCCTAGAATATTTAAGAAATTTCTATTATTTCTGGAATGAGAAAAGAACCAAATTATTGGAGCTTTTAAAGCAATGAATCACATACAATACCTGGATATCCATTATCATCAATATCTGTCCCTCCTCTTATGCTGAAGCCGAACATTGGAGGATCTATGAGGGTGTGAAATGGGCTCTCGATGACCTGGACATACTGGGTGCTCAAGCCATCACTCTCACCCAGGTAAATAAACACTTTACCCCCATCACCCGAACCAGGCGCCCCCACTGCAACATCTGAGGAGAAATTAATACAAGTGCTACTTTGTAAAAATATCCGTAACTGAGGATATTAACTGTTTTAATTTTACCCATGTTTACCCAGTTGATTAATGCATTTTATGCTTTATGGGACCTTGATCTTTCTTTCAACAACATTTTTAATAGTTTAAACAACATTTTTAATCGTTTAAACTGATATATTGTCTAGGTTGATGTTGTACATTATGGTACAAAAAACTTTGCAAAAAGCTGTCAGTACATTTTTGGTTATTTTACAGATTTATTTCTCTACATATTATTTCTTACATTACATTGTTTCAAACTGCAAAAATGTCAATAAAAGTCACTTTGGTAAACTGTAGAGTTGAATTTTCAAATTTATAAGTCAACTAAGCAGAGATCGAGGTACCATAATGCAATTCACAACCGTAAATAAGTGGAAAACACGTCTGAATCACAAAATACCAAACTGTTAATTAACAGATTTTTTTTTTTACAGTGTATATGTTTTGTCTCTTAAAGGGATATAATTAAAGGTAATAAAAAGTCAGGACTAGGTCTTCACTAGATAATTAAACAGCTTTTATAAAAATGACTTAGAAAAACACGTTACTGGTGTGTATCTTGAAGTATGGCACTGATTTGTTTATGTCACTGCAAGGTATTTTTAGTTGAGGCAGCTCATACATGCAATTTAGCCCTAAGCCTTGTTTCTGAAACTGAGGACAAAATAATAATAAGAGGAAAAAATTCCTGTAATAATTTACTGTATGTTTAACAAATACATATACATAAAAATATTGATTCAAAAAGTGATTATACCCTTCAGCTCAAAAACTTAGGTTGGTAGATATTATTTCTGTCAATTAGCAAAGACAATATTATTGACCAAAACATATCTTATAAGGACATTTCCAATGTAAAAATCTCTTAAATGAATGCTGTTCTTCTGAACCAGTTTTTGATAATAATATGAAAAGTTTCTTTAGCATCTTAGAAAGATTTCTGAAGGATTGTACAATACAGAAGGCTAATTTCACCATCACAGGAAAAATCTGCAGTCAAAAATATATATAGTAAAATACAATAGTAATGATATATATTTTAAAATCATTTTATTATGTTGAAGAGGATGTCTTTACACTGCAACCCCAGAGTAATTCTTTCTTTAACTCAACATGAATCTCATCACATCAAAACAACTGCCAACCCATTTAGGTCAAAGCACTTGCTGCTTTCATAACTAAGAAAAAGAGAGATTGTATGAGCTTCGGCTGTTTTTAAGTGACAAGATTCAGATTCTAAAAAACATTCTGAGGATGATGAATGCAGTTTGGTACAGCAGCAAGCTCAAACAATCTTTCGAAAATAGACATTACTATCTACGCTGTAAAAATGATGGGTTCCACACAGTTGTTTCATGTTGTCCCAACACAAATTGATTAAGTTAACTTAAATTTTTTTTTTTTTTTTTACAATTTTAGTTGGTTGAACATAAAACAATTAAGTTGTTCCAAAAAAAAACTGAAGAATTGTGTTGATTCGGTTCATTTAAAATAAGTAGTTTGAACCAGCATAAAAAATATTTATATTTTTGAGTGTATAAAGATCAATACTGGGATGAACTATAAAATTGATTTCTATTCAGACTCATCCGTCTTCAATAAAACCCCTTCCAAGTCAGTTTTGTTATTGTGCTTATACTGTACGTATACAGTTTGTTCAACCACATTGAATGTTATCACTTGATTGAATGGGCGTCCATGGTTACATTCCATATGGAATGTGGCCGGAAGTTAACAAGAATTATTTATATTGTTTAATAAATTTCCTATTTATTGTATTTTATTAACATCTACCCCCACCCCAACCCTAAACCCAACTATCACAGTAATGTAAAAACAGATCTGGATCTGGAGTCTTTTCCATTAGTATAGCTGATTAACCATGTGGACGGACGATAACAGCCCCATATGCCCCATAGCCCATATATATTTTTTTTTCATATTTATTTTGTGTTGTCACTTGTCACTTTATGTACACTGGAAGCTTCTGTAGCCAAAACAAATTCCTTGTGTGTGTGAAGCACACTTGGCAATAAAACTGATTCTGATTCTGATCTATCAGTTGATAACCCATTCAATCGAGAACATTTGAAATTGTGGTTTGTGCTCAGAATTTTCTATGAAAATATTAAGATGTGTTATTTTCACAGATAAAATGCTCTGTAATGTCACCTCACCATTAAAACCATCATGGTCGAGGTCTCCCAAAGGTGCAATGGCGCTGCCAAAACGCCCATATGCGTATGTCCCGGCCAGGATCTGGTTGGGTCTGGAGGCGAAGGAGAAGTCCTTTCTTTGCAGGTAAACATACACTTGTCCCACTTCTCGAAATTTCTGCGTGGACAGCTGCTCCATAAAAAGTGGCGCTCCAATCAGGATGTCATCCCACCTGAAGGCCACAGATGGGGTGTAATTAATCTAGAAAACATTTAATAAAATCTCATGATCTACCAGAAGGATAAACTGGTCTCTGAGGAATAACTTACCCATCTCTATTAATGTCTGTAACTGCTACAGTATGTCCAAAATAGGATGCTATCTACAGGAGATGAGACAAAAAAAGTAAATATTACTGCATGTAAAGGTTTAGTATACATTTTCACATATTGGAGCATATCGGTGATTCTAGAATTGTGAGTATATTTTGAGTCTCTAATAATATAAATGTTGAATAAAACTACAAACTACATTGTTATCTTTAGAAAAAAAATGTTTGTTTGTGTATTTAGTGACATTATGTCTTAGAAATATTAGCTAAAACCCCCCCACTATACCTACTTTTAACTGTCTCTGTCTCCTAAATCATACATTCAGATTCAGTTATCATAATTAAGTGTAATCTTCATCCCGTTTTGTGTGCTTACTGTATATGTTAAATGAACATTTGCTTGAAACATCTATTTTCTTTATTATTTGTTCAGTAATAAAAAAAATAATTTTGTGTTTGTCCCAACATTCTGGTCAACTCATCGGTTATAAAAAGTAATCACAATCTATAAAGCACTGACAAAAAAAGGCATGTGACTATCTCCAAGTGATCAAGTCACTTGCTCTGGTGAGAAGCTAGAAGGCATTGAGGCATGCCAATTATTTTTCTTTCTTTTTTTTTGTCAATTTAATATGTTGTAGAGGAATAAAATGAACAACAAAAATAAGTAAACAACTAAAATTACTATTGGCACACATTAAATGTAATTTGACATCCTGACCTATTTCCTGTATTCTAAATGAAATGCATAACCACAAATTCAAGTTTAACCTGGGTGCCACTAATTGCCTTCATGATTTGTAGAGGCACGGTTGCTCCATTTATTATTTTGACCTAAAAAAAAAAGCACAGTTAAACAACTGATCATTATTCAATTTACCAATCATTCATCAACTGTTTATCTGAGCGAGAACATAATTGAAGTGCATAATTATCCAAGTAACAGGAACACTTACAGAGCCTGCAGTGTGCAGATCATTTGGGACGCCAACAACATAATCTGCAATCCAGATTAAATAAAGGAAATAATGCAAAATTATGATGTAGACAAAAGCGTTGCGTTTTTCTGAATGCTACTGTTTATACATGGTGAAACCCAACAGTCAACTTTATCAAATGAAATGAGTGAAGTTAACTCAAAATTTACTAAAAGTTAATTCTACTCATTTGAAAAGAGTTTTGAACTCAGTGTTGAAGGTAATGAGTTAATTAAATACCTCATTACTTCAACTTAAATGGAGTAAGTTCACAGTACTCAAATAGATTAGTTTTTTTAACTCAAATGGTTTGTAGCAATCAGTTTCCTCAAACGGTTTGAGTTGCCTTAACTTATTGGGTTTTACTGTGCTCAAATTGGTTCGTTTACTCAAATGAAGTAAGTTTACAGTACTCATTAGGATTAGATTATGAACTTAACTGGTGTGTTGCAATCAGTTTCCTCAAATGGTTTGAGTTACCTTAACTTTTTGGGTTTTACAATGTATATAAAAGTGTAAAAAAGTAAGATTTAAGCTCATTACCTGGGATGTTGTCATTGTTAAACGCCCCAGCAGCAACAGAGTATCCTACAATGACAGTTATGTGACTGAACTAATTTTTTTTGTACTTTGATTATCATTATAATTTATTTGTTAACACTTTATTATAACTGCACACTGTGAATCATTGGTTAAGCATTAATAATTTAGTCTGTCATTCATTTCCCTTTTCTGTTTAGAATATAACTGAGCCTTTAATTGTAATTTTTAAGAGATTTACAAAACACAAATAGTCCACACTTAAGAAGAGCTCACAAAACCTTTGTAATAATAAAGCATTTATACAGAGTAAATATTACTTTATGCCTGAAAAATAAAACAATATGCATTAATATTCATTTAAATAGTTTATTAATCATTTATACTCATTCTGAATTATCTTAAAAACACCAATTTCTTACAAAACTGGTTTGTAAATAATACAGTACTTAATTCAGTAATGCAAATGAAATGAAATCATTATAAATGTACTTAAATGTCAAGAATACCCAACCCAGACTCATTCTGAAAACGTACCTCTATACACATTTCTGAAGACAGTCAAATACATCGCAGGAGCTATGTTTTATTGCAGTTTTTGTTTTCGCAAATCCATGAGAGGCTGCTGTGTATGCTTTTTGAGATCTCAAATTTCTCTCGCAAGTGCCATTCATGCCTGCTGTTCTCTCGTAAATCCACCAGAGGCCGCTGTCAACTGACTGACTGATCGGCTGACCCGCCCACCCACTTCCTTAAACCCAAACAACAAATTTAAAAAGCAATTTAGATAAAGAAAAGCCCTCGTCTGATTTTTACCATGTTTTACCACATTCTCACCCTGTTATTTACTTGTTTATTTTATTTTTATGCTTCTGTTTTTGTCTTACCTGCCATTCTTCACCAGACTCTAACCCCGTTGCCATGGTCATCTCCTCTTTGTGTCTCAAGTCCACTGACGTAGCTACATGGTGAGCTAACTGGACAAACTGGTAATAGCCGGAAAGCCGTCCATAAGGAGGTAAGCGGTCAACTGTCAATCGCGAAAAGGAATGGTGTCATACCATCCCATAGCGTTCACTTAAAAAATGAAATGCAGCCATACGTTCTTCTGGCTACATAATTCACGACCTCCAGAAATGTATATAGGGCTACGTTTTCAAAATGAGCCTATGTTGCAAATACCGCATTTGTAGTCGTATTTATAAACTGCTTAATGTCTATTAATATAGAGGTAATGCTTATCAAACAATGATCTAAATACTGGCTAATGCCTAATAAATGATAAATAGTGTGCAGTTACTATGAAGTGTTTATTATTTGGTCACTGTTTCCACTGTCAGTATATCTTACCCAGATATAGGTCGTAGTAATCCCGTCTTTGTGGTGTTTTGGTCTCACCGCTCACAGAGTGTTTGGGAGTGAATGAACTGCCGCTGCTCATGATGTTTACAAGAGATGCTGTGATGATCTGACCTGAAGTCAAAAGAAATGCTCAGTACAGTCACAGCACACTTCACAAAGTCATATAAACCTTGCTGCAAGTGCTCTGTCAATGCACATTTATAACAATAACCATCTTTTCAAATGTCTGAATCTCAGTAAAAACAGCCTTGCTCTACTGGTGACACCCTTTGTAAGAGCTCCTCCTCAATGCTTTTCATACTTTACCTTGAAAATAATAGCCTCCTGGTGCACCAAGAATTACTCTGCCATTCTACAACAAAAAAGATAAAAAAAGAGAGATGTTAAGCCATTTAATATTGATACTGTATATAATATGGGCTTTTTGCTCTTGGGCCAGTCCATGGGAAAACTGAATACTGGATTACTTGCTTTATGGTTTGCACTCCTTACTTAGTGTTAACGAGTAATAATGGTTATTATACCTTTTCACACTGTAAATCATGGTGGCCGAGAAGCTCAAATACACTACAAATAAAAAAATCATGCAAAATGAAAAAACAAAAACAAATTAAAAACACTAACAAATTGATCTTTATCAATTTGACAACACACCTCATGTAAATTCTCACAACATACACTACCTGACAAAAGTCTTGTCGCCTATCAAGTTTTAAGAACAACAGATAATAACTTGACTTTTAGTTTATCTTTAGGTATCAGAAGTGGCTTATATGAAAGGCAAAGGCCTATAGATTATGCTTATTTTACCAAAATAAAATATGATCATGCCTTGATGTTTAATTATTTAATTAGGACAGTAAGGTCTGACTTTGCTTAAACAAAAGTCTTGTCATTTAACAGAAATAATGTACAGTATAGAATATAAAGTCATGGTGCAGTGGAAAAAGAATTAATATTGTGTATGACTCCCATGAGCTTGGAGGACTGCATCCATACATCTCTGCAATGACTCAAATAACTTGATAATAAAGTCATCTGGAATGGCAAAGAAAGCGTTCTTGCAGGACTCCCAGAGTTCATCAAGATTCTTTGGATTCATCTTCAATGCCTCCTCCTTCATCTTACCCGAGACATGCTCAATAATGTTCATGTCTGATGACTGGACTGGCCAATACTGGAGCACCTTGACCTTCTTTGCTTTCTGGAACTTTAATGTGGAGGCTGAAGTATGAGAAGGAGCGCTATTCTGCTGATGAATTTGCCCTCTCCTGTGGTTTGTAATGTAATGGGCAGCACAAATGTCTTGATATCTCAGGCTGTTGATGTTGCCATCCACTCTGCAGATCTCTCACACGCCCCCATACTGAATGTAACCCCAAACCATGATTTTTCCTTCACCAAATTTGACTGATTTCTAGAGAATCTTGGGGCCATGCGGTTCCAATAGGTCTTCTGCAGTATTTGCGATGATTGGGATGCAGATCAACAGACGATTCATCAGAAAAATCGACCTTCTGCCACTTCTCCAAAAGATCAACTAGAGGTCAAGTTATTATTTGTGGCTCTTACAACTGGGATCATAGACAAGACTTTTGTCAGGTAGTGGATGCTAATACAGGTATCACAATGGAAATGTGTTGGGGGACCCCAAAAGGTGACGAACATGGTTGATTTCTGTTTAAAGTCAGCAGTTTATGTAATGTTAGTTGTGCAATTTGTCAGATTATTAAGGTAAAAAATATGCTTATAACAAGATTCCATATAACCAGGATGTTTTAATGAATAGAAACTGACCCCTCAGACAACAACACCGCTGACTCTAAACAGGAAGTAACCGGGGTTGTCACTTTTTTGGGTCCCCTTACATATTTCTGTTTGGTCTGAACTATTTAATTTCTGTATTTTCTATTTGCAAATCTTTTCTTAACCTAAAGTGAGTTTGTGCTCTCTCTGCCATCATGCATTCTCAAACCCTGGGTTAATGTACATTTTTGCACATTGTAATTTACAATAATTGGACTAATGGAGTATGCAACTTATTTGTATAACTGTAATTGTGCACAAATAGCCATAACATATTCTGCTTTAAAGGTAAAAATAAAATATTCCTTATCCACATTAAAAATCTGATATTATTGCTATTATTAACACTTTTATTCTTAGTATATTTTAATTTCATTATGAAAAACCCTAAAATTATTGTGAAGAATTCCTTCAAGCTCCTACTTCATTATGGTTTATGAAAATTCTGAAAAAAACCCAGAGGAATTAAACCTTGGTGATATCTGTGGTAAATCCAGCCTCACAGTATCTTCTGTCAGGATCTGCACACATGGAATTGATAATTATGCATTAGAGCACTTCAAAGTTTAGATGTCTCAAGAGTAAAAACAAACTTTATTGCATTCCACCGTTTTTCCTACACCCCATGATGCTATGCGTGAATTATGGTAGTAATTTACGTAAAAGTGTAAAACGTCAGTAAATTTGTTTTTCTCTGAGTAAAATGAGGTGGCATTATTTCACTCATATTTAATAAAAGGAAACTATAAACAACGACTTTTTTGCTAGCATACCGCAATTAAGCTAACACCAAAAACAAACAAAAAGTTTTTTTCCACAGCAATAATACGGATTTTTGTTTATTATGGATGCAAAATAGGCTTCAAACACGAAATAATAAGGATTGACAGCACACTAAACTAAAATGAGTTTTGGTCACAGAGATGCTTTATAGGCTATATGTCACGTTAAAATCCGTTTTGTTTTCACGACGGATAAAAATACACACAACCCAAATATATATTTTAAATATATATAGGCTTTCACGATGCATATGGAATATTTAGCACAACCTTATTATTTTAAATGATTTGCTTTGGTTCTATTAAATCAAATGCTTTCCATAACTGACGTACAACCCTTAATTTAAATGTTGTCACATGTGGAAAAAATGGGGAAATACAAAACATTTATACATTTATAGCAGTAACATGACTATGTGAAAGCGGCATATTCAACATCTTACAGCCTCTGGTGTAAATGGCCTCTACATATTCTTCCCTGCAGGGGGCATAGTTTGCCAACTCTCCTGTTTGCATGTTCAAAAGCTGGCAGTTCCCCACAGGTGTGTTCATGGCTTCTTCTTGGTCCACGAGGACGTTCCAGTGAAACAATGGGGCACAGGCCTGTCTCGCGTTTGCATGAGGAGGTAAACAGAAACCGTTCAATGCTTTGTTATGGGACACTACATCCACAAAAACTAGTGCTAGCAGTGTCCACTTTACAACAGATAGACAAAAAGAAATGAAACATCTCATAAAACATCTTTAAAAATGTATGTAATGTAAACCCTTTTGAAAACCCTTTAAAACTATGATGAGTACAAATTAGCTGTGCTTTTACTAGACTAACCATGGTTTAACAATGATATCTAGAGTAAAAGTGAAAAATTGGCTAATAGGCTAAATAACCTTACTACAATTTAAGTGTAAAACATGGCTTGAGAAAAGCCTGAAATACAAATTATATAAATCTATCTGAAGGCCCCTTAATATTGTGCATGCAAACTATTAATAACTAGACTACAGTCTAAGGAATATTTAGCTTTGACAGGAAAAACAGTGTGGTTAAATCATTTCAAACCTGCGCTGTTTGTGAACTGCAGTAACTCACCAAGATGTAGTTGTTGTAGGTTCGAACTGAAGCACCCAACCACTGGTTTGACTTGTGAGCCATTAGGAGCATGTTACCAAATGTAATGTTTTCATCACCTTTGAGAAATGTATTGGGAAACAATAGTGTGGAACAAATTTATCTTTATGTGACATGACATTCCATTTTGTACTGGACATACCGGGTACAGAAATCAAATGATTCGCAAGCTTTCATTTTGTTTTGATTCGTTTTGATTTTGAAATATCGTTTGTTTCTTTATTCAAAATGACAGTTCAGCCTAAAATGAAAATTCTGTCATCATTTACTCACCCTGTACTCACATGTTCCGAACCCAATAAATAATGAAGAATGTTGGAAACCAGTAACTGTTGACTTTTATATTTGTTTTTCCTATCATAGATATAAATAGTAACTTGTTTGAAACATTATTCAAAATGTCTTCAAACCAACAAACACAAACTGGTTTGGAAAATGTCAGCTATTAGTAAATGTTGATAGAATTTTCTACTATCCCTTTAATACAAATACTGTCAATAATTCTAAAAAACAAGCATTGAACATAAGTTTACAAATGGTGAATTAATACAAAATAAGAGCTGCAGTCCTGTATATTCAAATTTTTAACACTTGGAATGCAGAAAAAATACAGATTGGCAGCTTTTATGAATCAGTATCAAATCATCTACAGTTATTCTGGCAGTAAAATCTGGCTGTTTTGGTATGGCGTATGCATACTGTAGGAGTTTACTCGCCTTTTTGGTCAAAGTTTAGGGTCTGACATGATTGTCCACTTGTTGTCCAGGGACACATGAAGACGGAGCCACCATAAGAGACCCCAGATTGATTTGTGTTTGCTCTTGGAGCTCCAACCACCACACTTACACTACAGGGGGAAAACAGAGAAAAATAGCGATATGTTTTTAGTTATAGCATATAGTTTACTATAGTATAGTTTATTTTAGATATATAGTTTAGTGATTTAGAAATTGTAGATTTTCTCCACACAGCTTCAATCATTTTTCGAAAAATAAATCTAAACTTTTATTTGGCTTGATAAAAATCCCATGATCAAAATTGACAGCAAAACCATCTATAATGTTACACATGAATTCTGCTTCCAATAAGTTTGGACTTGTTGAGCTCAAAGAATAATAAAGGAATCCCAAAGAAACCCTACAAATCCTTGAATCACAACTCAAGGAATCTTAAAAAATGTACCACAGTTTCACAAAAAAGCACTGCCTCTTGATCAATATATTATTGCAGGTTAAAGATACTGTGAGCTACTAAAAGGAAAGCAGTATAATGTTTTAGTGCACACATACAGTTGAAGTCAGAATTATTAGATTTTTTATATATTTTTATAACTATATACTAAATATTAAATTATTTAAAATTGAAACTGAAATTTAAAATGGTTGTACTGCTTTTCCATCGAAACACAACTGCACAATGCAATGAATGAATAATTGTTGTTGGTAACTGTACACTCTTTGAAATAAAAGTACAAGAGCTATCACTGGCGTGGTACCTTTTCAAAAGATACACATTTGTACTTAAATAGTCCATATTGGTACCTCAAAAGCATATATCTGTACCCTAAAAATTTTAAGAGGTACAATTTTGTACTTTTTAGGTACTAATATGTACCCTTGAGGTATCTATAGTGACCCTTTAGGTACAAATGTGCACTTTTTGAAAAGGTACCACCCCAGTGACAGCTCTCATACCTTTATTTCTGAGGGTGAGCATCGGTATCAGCACATTTAATGAAGGGCTTAACACATTCTGAAACCATCAGCCAGCTACTTCATATGCAGAATGTATGCAGTGCAGGTCCGCAATACTCACCTCTTACTGCTTGACTGATAAAAGTCCACTGAGAAACCAAAGTAGCTATCCTCAGGGCCAGAGAAGACCGTGTATTGGTTCAGATTCAAGTTAAAGCCCCTGATGTGATTTGTAGAAATGAGTATGGACAAAAACAGCAGACTGAATTCCAATCTCTTGTCCATCTTCTCTGAGATGCTTGTTAGAGTCGCCTAAAGCTGTCCTGCTGGTAAGATGATGTTAAAAATGTTCTGTCTCTTTGGGAGAACTCCACACCACTTGTTATACTAGTCTGTGGTTACAAAATTTGATATGACACATTTGACACTTCCGATGTGTGCTTCCTTCAGATAGGATGAGGTACATTTCATGGGTTTCCTGAATGCTCAATAAGTTTTTTTGTGGCATACTATTAAAAATATGCTGTTTTTGGTAATAGATAGCAGCATAGGAGCATCAACACACACCTTTTGATGAATCTACATTATAGTAGAGAAACTGAACATGCTAATGTTAAAAACATAGCTAAAAAGCAAGCTCAACGTTAACAAAATATGGAGGAACATTTTCAGGAAGATATTGTAGCAGAGAAGTGACAGAACTGTGTCAAACTCAGGAAGTCTCACCCCAAGAGATTACATATTTCCAAAAATATAGTTTCTTTTTTAATTGCAAAACATACTATTACATTTTATTGCAGATTTGGGTCTGAGTGCAATTCATATGCACTATAACTATGAAAAAAATACTTAGTTTAACACCCAGTATGCAAGTATGTCATGCATAACACATATGACATACAAGTTCATATTATATTTTCTGTATGCAACATATATTTCAAAATATTGCAAAAATGTCTCCTTACATATATATTTCCTTCAAATTGAAACTTTTAAATTTATGTGGCCATATTGGAACTCATATATTTAATTAAAATGAATATATTTGAACATGTATGTATTGTAATTTAGAAGTATATGTTGCATGTATGACATATTTTATATATGTGAAATCCTAATATGCACTTCTATGTCATATATTTAATCTGCATATACTGTTCTGTATTATCGTATAACAGATTTCTATGTGAGATGCCTTCGATGTATTAGTTGTTTTTTGTATCGGCTGAGCAAAGCGTGTCTTTTCTATGTTCTTTATAGTGTCCTACCCCTAGGGAGCTAAAAATACGGTCAGATATTGTACTGAATGTTTGGTTGTGTTCAGATGTGACATTTTCTGTTACTATTTCTGTGCTTTTATCCAGTGTATGTCAAAGCATAAACATCTTTTCTTGGCTTGTAATGTTTCATTGCTCCATTTTATTCATTGCATTGCATCACTTTTTTTTACCAAACAAGTAGCATGTGTAAGTTGTATGAAAAAACACCAAGCGTCAACATTCATAAGCATTATTCTCTTAGGCTGTGTTTACACATGACAGATTTTGTTTGATTCATACAAACTCTGATGTGATTGCTCTGTTAGTGTGGCTCATTTGAATAAATGTAAAGCTGGACTACATGTAGGCCAAGATCCCAGAAAAGAAGTTTTTGGACTACTTACAAACCAAATCTGGTGGGGTTAGTTGAAATTTAGACTGAAAATTAGACTGAAATTTAAACCTGATATGGACAAACAAACAAGCAACCAACCAAACAAACATACAAACAAGAGATGGTGCATACATAACAGAATGCATAACTGTTTTTGTCATCATAGTTCAATACAAAAAAGGAAAAAAAGGTCTCCTTGCAGATCTTCATTTACTGTATGACGTTTCTGTATCTTTTACATATTTATAAGCTCAAATAAAACTAACATCACAAACGCACAAGCACATTTATACCAGCACACTGCCTTATTATTAGATGTTGTATAAGTAGTGAAGGATAAGAAACCTTTGAATAACATTGTTATTTTTATTAAGGTGCACACAAAGTATGTTTGCAGCTTAATTAGGGTATATTCTGATTGAACCACTGAAGACATACAGTCTATTTTGAGGATTTTTTTTGGATGTTGTTTTAACGAGTTGGGACCAGTGCTGTATTTGGAGGATAAGGGAGCTCTCAGATTTGCTTAAAATACCTTAATTTCTGTTCTGAAGATGAATGAAGGTTTCAGGAGTTTGGATTGAATAAAATGAAGGTAATTAATTAACATAATTCTCATATTTGGGTCAGTCAACAATTAAACTAAGAGTGAACACAACTAAACTGTAATTTATGCTTGATGTCATATGTGTTACCAAGTCTTTGAAACCCAAAACTACCTGTTAACTTCAGGCTAAAAACAACAAAGCCCACAGTGATACTCTGACATATGCATTCTGTACTACACTGAATTCATTTGACAAAACCACACAGAAACGTAAACTAAAGGACACAATCAAAAACAGTTTGTAAAATGAACAACTTTTCCACAGAGCAGCACACAATAGCTAAACTAATGAAAAAGAAAGGTTATTTTAGTTGAATACACAGATGGAAAAAATACACTCAAACTGCTTGGCTTCACGTCCATGTGCTGGACCAGTGGAGCGAGAGATTAGATGCTGGATCAGGTTCTGTTTGGATCCGTCCCGAATACATGGTTTCAAGCAGATCTGAGATTAGAATTACACACCTGCAATCCACCAAACTCTGTCAACAATAGATGGCCTCGCTAAGACTTACTTTAATTAAGAATTAAAAACAAATTTTACAATGAACCAGTGACATCTTAAACAATATTGTACGGAGATGTGAGGTTTATTTGAATGACTATGCTTCCATATTTGGTTCAGGATCGCTGGGCTTTATGGAAAGATCTTTCAGGAGCGTCTCTTTGCATTCAGTCACCCAGTCGCCAAAGCAGCTCCAGCGAGGACGAAGCAGCAGGTCATGCAGAAACCAGGCCAGGAGAGAGCCAGAGCAAGGCCCAACCCAATACACCTGCATGAGGCCAGGTAAAATATGAAGATATTTCTCCATAATAATAAAATAATGAGACAATATAATGCACCTTTGGGATTTAATTTATATTCCAGAAATTTTCATAAAATGTTTATTTTTTATAGTCTACATTTAATGTGTAAAATGAAATGTCAAATTAAAAATAAAACAATAGTCCAAAGTTATTTATTGTAAAATTTATATAAAAGTCACCCAGCATACTTTTTATATTATATATGTAAACGTTACAAGAGTAATCAATACTAGCTTAATTTATGTTGTATTTAAAATTTTATATATATATATATATATATATATATATATATATATATATATATATATATATATATATATATATATATATATATATTATTGACAAACAGAAAAGATAGTATCAAAGAATAGAATAAGAATAAGCATTAGTTCAGTGGTTCCCAAAGTGGAGGTCGGGAGGATCACGGGGGGTCATGGGACAATGACAGGGGGTTGCTTGGTGATTTCCAAGTGAATAATTTTATTAAGCCATTAGAATTACCCTATTTCAGCCATCATCCACACAAGATAAAAATAGTAGTTTTTAATAGTAAAAAAACAACAACATGCAAATGAAAAGCCATCAGCCTTTAATTTAATTTTGGTGTGTTTACGTTAGATTAACAACACATCAATAGTATCAGCTGCAGCAGATTGATTTTATAGCACCAGGTTAAAATTCCTGACACCTTTATGGCAATCAAATACATTAAAAATAAACACAGGCCACAACTGAATATTGAGAATGATCTCTGAATGACGGTCTCCAAAGTTAAACCTCTTTAGGTGAGGTTAAAATTAAACAAAAGAATAAAAGACTATAAAAATAATATGGTTGTTAGACTTTTGCACCTTTTTTGTGTTGTCAATATGCTTGGGTTTATATAGACCTATTGTTGTGTGCGTAACATTTGCATATCTATAAATACCTCTGAGGAATTTGGGAGTCATGAGTCATTGGCATTGTTGTTTTAGGGGTCACAGGCTGAAAA
Source organism: Danio aesculapii (assembly GCF_903798145.1). Taxonomy (NCBI): domain Eukaryota; kingdom Metazoa; phylum Chordata; class Actinopteri; order Cypriniformes; family Danionidae; genus Danio; species Danio aesculapii. The sequence goes on from NC_079437.1 coordinate 20,221,811, forward strand.
GTTTGGGAACCCCTGCATTTGTTAATGTTAGTTAACCTATTTACTAACATCAATGGAGTATGAATAGTCTTGTACAGCATTTAAAAATCATACAGTACTTTATCATTTACGAATGCATTATTAAAATCCAAAGATGTGCCTGTAAATGCAGAGTAAGTTAACATGAACTAACATTTTTGAACTTAAATAACATTAACTAACATCAACAAAGATGAATATATACCTTATTAAATGTTTCACTAATTGTTTGTTAATGCTAGTAAATACATTAATAGTGTTAGGAGTAACGCATTAGAAGTAACATGAGTTACGTAATAATATTGCTTTTCTAAGTAATGAGAAAAGTAACGCATTACTTTAAAAAATAAGTAATAATATTTGAGTTACATTTTTAAAATGTAATGCAAGTTACATTTTAGTTTAATTTAATAGCTTAATTTCTGAATTAAAATTAAAGTAGTCACATTGAATCCCTCACATGATGAGAGAATGTGTTGGTTATTTTGTATATTTTGTTCATTTTAACGCAATAAAAGAATAGGGGGATTGTCTCAATGGACAGTGATTTTACTTAACTAAGACAAAAAGTACAAAGTAGTAAACACATTGCTTTAAAATATAGGGGAAGGTGTAGTTTATAAAGTGCATTGTTAAATGCAGAGCTCCTCTATTAAAAAGTATTTTGAAAAGCCTGCAGGTTCTGATAGATTTCAAGCCTCAGCCTCAGGGGAGTAACTCAATATTGTAATGCATTATTTTATAAAGTAACTTTCCTCAACACTGTTAACTAATGGACTATTATTTAAAAGTGTTACCTTTTATTATCATTTTGGGACTGAAATGTGATTCTAAATATTTTAATGCCATAAAATTATTTGTGTTCTAAATAAACCTGACAAAATGGTTCACTATGTAATCTATTACTTTGAATTTTAGTGGTTGTCATCTGTAAATCATAATAAAATGACAGGCATCATTTGGTTGAAACAAATATTAGAAGAATACATACATAATATTACTCCCAGGGCCATTTATATTGAAGTTGATAATTAGCTGCACCATGTTGATGTTTCGTAACATCTCATTTTTTACGAGGTGGGTCGTTAGTCCAACGCTCAACCCCCAACCTGGAGGACCAGGACATACACACATACATAGCTTACCCAATTCACCTATAGCGCATAACTCCAAACAGAAATGCCAACTGGCCCAGCCGAGTCTCGAACCAGCGACCTTCTTGTTGTGTGGTGACACTGCGCCACCGTGCCACCCAATAGAATGCATAATGTCTCAAAATGAAAATAATGATGTGCTACACTTTTATTGATTTGATGCTTAAAAAACCCCTTTCATCCCTATTATCATTTATTATCATGTATTATGATTTTATCAAGATTTTCTTTGCTTCAACTTCTTCGACATTTTCGTTTTCATCACACAACGTTTGTTTGCTCACCCAATGATTGTGGAAGTTCATAGTTAGCACAGCTGGACCAAATGACCTGGCAGGATTCATTCCACAGCCGGTGAAGCCGATCTGCACACACACACAAATACACAGGACAACTCTAGGTCTTGTGCCAAATTCAAACTTCATGCCAGATCACTCCTTATTTATTTGTGGCAAACAAGCAGTTCATTTGGGCTTCAGAAAGAAAAACATGAAATAAGAATTAAGCAAATGTTCATCATCCTAAATGACATGCTACTTCAGTCATATCATGTAAAGACTCAAATGAATCAATATTGCTTAAATTTAAAGCATGTCTTCATCAAAAGACAACCCAGCAGGCATGACATCAAATTGACATCAAGCATAATGTCAAGAAGCATGTCAAAAATGCTAATCAATTTAATGTTGAAAACTTGACGTCCATTTGACATCCATATAATGATTCCTTATGGACCACCAAAATAACAACACACAAAAAAATATTTAATTCATCTGAAAGCTTCAATTTCACATTCCACTAGATTTTTTATTTTCCCTACAATGCATGTAAACTAACTTGATGTCAAAACGACATCAAATTGGCATCTAAGATTGGCATCAAAAACTTTTGATGAAAATCATTTGTCAAAAAAACAAGCCAATTTGAAGACATTTGTTAAAAAATATCAAAAATCGATTACTGGACTGTCCTGTTTTTGATGGCTTGGTTAGATGTCGATTTGATGTTATTTTGACATCAAGGTAGTCAGTTGACATCAAATCAATTCACATTTTTAATTTTTTTATGTCCTTTTTGACATCAAGCTGCCTGCTGAAAACAATCAGGACCTAAAAACTGCTAAATGTACCATGTTTAAGGCTGCATTTATGCATTTACACTGCATGCTTCAAGTGACTCAATACCAATTTTTTGTGTCATGTGGCACAGATCGTATATGGCCCATGTACGTGTAAGCAGGAAAAATTCACATGGATTCCGTTTTAATCAAATCAGACTCAGACCTTGTTCACATGTGGAAATTTATCCAATATGAATCGGATCCGTGTTTTCGTGTCCGCAGTGTAAGCAGGTAGATCAGATTTTTACCTGTCAATGTGAGTCGCGCATCATTAAATTCATAGCTAAGGATGTTAAGTCTGACGTTTTCATTTCAATCCCAAACCTTAAGTCTCACACGAGAACTAAAAAAAGCTTTTATATTGTCATGTAACACAAGTATTCAAGCATGTTAGCGTACGAAAGAGAGAGCGAGAGAGCGCAATATCTGCCAAGTAACCAATATAAACTTAAATAAAACTGTTGCATACATCACGTGCATAAATCACGCCATGGACATGACATTAAAATGCCCACTTGTTTAAAAAGGCCTAGATTAAAATAAGATGGCCGAAAGAGAACTTTCCTGACATAAACTATAGTAAAACAACATGTCAAAAAGAATTTTAAAAAATGTAATTAAATACAGGAACGGAGAAAAGGGCGCTCTTTTATTTTTAGCTGTCAGTCAGCGCCCGCTCTTTTTTTTTTCCTGGTCATTGGGTGTTTGCTTGTGTGCTGTGTAAATGCAGACAATTGGATACGAGTCACTTTTAAAAGATGATGTAAGCAGGTCAGCATAAAAATCAGATACAGTCACAAAATTGGAACTGGCCATCAATATCTGCAGTGTAAATGCAACCTAACTCATGTTTAGCAACAACTCTGAATCAGTGAGCATTTACTTTGTATGAACATGAACTTCAAACATACCAGGCTCATTATGGATATGTACCCCTGTGTACATTTTTGGAGAGCGATAAATACATCCCAGGAGCTACGTTTTTTTTTGCAGTTTTTGTTTTCGTGGATCCACCAGAGGCCGCTGTTTGAGAATGTTTTGAGATCTCAAATTTCTCTCGCGAGTGCCATTCGCGCCTGCTATTCTCACGTAAATCCACTAGAAGCCGCTGTTGACTGACTGACTGACCAATCAACTGACCGATACCCCCCACCCAGTTCCTTCCCTACCTGTCAACATTGGGATGTCAAAATAAGAGAGTACCCCTCCCCCCACCTCATACAAAATACTAAATATGTTCATCTGGCTGTTTTACTGTAAATAAACAATTGAAACGGTCAGTAATATATATATATATATATATATATATATATATATATATATATATATATATATTTTAGCATTATTTACAAATAAACAGTATACATTAGAAAAAGCTGCTAATAAATTAGCAAACAGTTTAGCCGACTAAAATTAATAGCTATTATTAATTTAAAATTTGTTGTGTTTAAACAAAACCCCACCAAGATTGTCATGTTATTATTATGTGTATATATCTGTCATTCTGCTTCGCATTGCATGTGCATTATCTGTTTGGGTAGCAGCATCTATTTATCATTATGGAGCGCATCTGAAAGTCACGCACTGCTACATGAACTGACTTTTTTGAGGACTGCATAAGATGGGCAACGGCGCCTGTAATGGAAAGCAAGAGAATCCCGCCATTTTTATATTGATTTCAAAGTGTTTTCATGACTAATTAAAATGAAAGCACAGAACAGATTCACTTTTATGAGCAAGAGGCATCCCCTGGTGATTCGGTGGTATGGGTTGCGTATAGGGAGGATCAGCTCTTTAATGTTTTTTGCCATCCTTCAAAGAAAGAGAAATATGGGAAAACCTTTACAGGATGATAGCGGGATAGAGTTGTAAAGTACGGGTCCTGGGAAAAACAGGAGGGTTGACAGGTATGCCCTAAACCCAACCACTAGTGTTTTCAAAAGCAATCCAGAAAAAGAAAAGCCGCCTGATTTTTACCACGTATTCAGATCTTACCATGTTCTCACCCTGTTATTTACTTGTTTATTTTATTTTTTGTTTTTTTGCTTGACCTGCATATCTTGAATCGTTCTTTGCTAGACTCGAACTGCGTAGTTGCAGTCAGCTCTGCTCTGGTTCTCAAGTCTGCAAACATAAGCAGTGAGCCAATGAGCAAACTGGTAACAGCAGAAAAGCTGTCCTTGCAGAGGTGAGCAGTCAGCTGGTAGCACGAAAAGAAACAGAAGCCATTGGTGGCATCATACCGCCCCGGATCGTTCACTTGAAAGACGAAATGCAGCCATACGTACCTCTGGCTACATAATTTGTGCTCTCCAGAAATGCATACAGGGGTACGTATTTACAATGAGCCTGTGTTGATTTTAAACCTATTCACATTATTTCCAGTAAAATCGCTTTTGCCTTCCTTACCGCCATGAGATGACCGAGGGTGACCGACAGGCCGATGACAGCAGGGGCATTGGAGGAAAATGCTGATTTGGGATGAGTGGCAGCCTGGACACACAGCACTAGCTGGAATGTAGCAGCCATCTCCACTAACAGAGCCTGATACAGATACACCCCCGGGGCCACCTAAAGCAGGGCAAGAGCTGTTTTATCTGTTATTGTTGGACACTATCATTCTTTTTAGATTGTCTCCATCTCCTTTCCTCATTCACTCCAATTACCTGTCAGTCTATTTTGTCTGCCATCCTTTGTTTCGATCTTAAAAAATAATGAATGTGTCAGTCCTAATTTGAAGACTCCTACATTTTTTGCTTATTACACTCTAAAAAGCGATGAGTTACCTTACTTTAACCCTTTTGTAAATGCATATATGGGTCTAAAGTGACAGACTGACTTCTAACTATTTATATCTTTCTCTATATTTATAAATTTCTCAATTAACTTGCTTTTGACCATCACAAATCCTTATCTATTTCTTACATTTTGAATAAAAATAAATGTTGTTGGTATATTAGGGAGTATTGACATAAGAGAATATATTTCATGCTGAGAAACTGATTTCAAAAGATAAAACAAAAAGATTCCCAGCCAAGTATGAAATTACATAAGAAATATGGGTCATTTTAGACTCAATCTATTCATCCATCCATTCAACCCAATTGTAATCCATCCATCCATCCATTCATCTGTAATTCATCTGTAATCCATCCATCCAGGCATCCATCCATCTATCCATCCATTTATCTGTAATCCATTCATCCAGTCATCCATTTGTCCATCTGTCTATTCATCCATCCATCCATTCGTCATCCATCCCTCCGTCCATCCATCCATTTATTAATATATTATCCATATATAATACATCCATTTGTAATCCAGCTATTTGTAACCAATCCATCCGTCCATCCATCCATTAGTAATCCATCTATCCTTCTATCCATTCATCCATCCATCCGTAATCCATTTATCCTTTCATCCATCCATTCGTAATCCATCCATTACTAATCCATCTATTCGCAATCCATCCATCCATCCATTCATAATCTATCCATCCATTCAATCGTAATCCGTCCATCCATCCATCCATCCATCCATCCATCAATTCGTAATCCTTCCACCCTTCCATCCATCCATCCATCCATCCGTAATCCATCCATCTTTCCATCTTTCCATCCATCCATCCATCCATCCATCCATCCTTCCATCCATCCATCCATCCATTTATCCATCCATATGTAATACATCTATTCGTAATCCATCTATTCTTAATCCATCCATCCTTCCATCCATCCATCCATCCATCAATCCATCCATCCATCCATCCATCCATCCACCCATCCGTTATCCATCCATTAGTAATCCATCTATTCCTAATCGATCCATCCACTCATAATCTATCCATCCATCCATCCATCCATCCATCCATCCATCCATCCATCCATCCATCCATCCATCCATTCATAATCTATCCGTTCGTCCACCCATCCATCCATCCATCTGTAATCCTTCCATCCATCCATCCATCCATCCATCCATCCATCCATCCATCCATCCATCCATCCATTCATAATCTATCCGTTCGTCCACCCATCCATCCATCCATCTGTAATCCTTCCATCCATCCATCCATCCATCCATCCATATTTTGCATTTTCCTCAACTTTTTGTGAAACACATAAACACACCAGGGCCCCATTTTCCCGTCAAACTTTCTATTTTTCTTGCTGCTTCTTATTTTGACACTCTCCTACCGTTTCCTTGTCCTCTGTGATTTAAAGAGCTGTTTCTTTGCTAGACTTCATTCCCCGTTTCAGATTTTCAAAGATTTACCTTTTCTCCCCAACCCGTTCGACTGTTCAGTCTTTCTATTAAAATGTCTCCGCATTTCTGGGTAATATCTCAAAGTTTTTGAAACATAAGGGGATAAAAGAAGAAAAAGCAGCATTCCACTTTTACGGATGCTCTGTTTTATCATGGTGAACAGGAAAGGTACAACATATCTGTATATGGGGTTTCTATGCGTACTGCATTTTGTATTTTGTTAACTGACAACCACCAGCAGTTAATCAAAATTAGAATCTGAATTACCTAATTAGAGAATTACTTTTGCATGTCACAATGAAATTAAAAATAACTTGCAAGAAATCATTAAATTAGATTGTGGGATAAATTAGAATGGCTTAATAGCTTTGCAATTACCCAGAGTTAACATAATAATGGTGAAATAAGTCTAGGGTTTTATTGAGCAAACGTATTAACTAAAGACCTAGGAATGTTTTAGAAAATCTAAATGGTATCTTTTAAATGAGATTTTCACAAGTCTCAAGAAAACAAATCAAGTGGCAATTATTAAACTACATTGAGTTTTGACCCTGACAAATTTGGCTACATTGGATACTGATAACAAAACACAGAGATAAGAAGAACAATATCACAGAAATCAGAGATATGAAGATCCAAAGGGCAGATCAGAAGAGCACAGAAATCAGAAGTTGAAGGAAGAATATGCGAGGATACAGAAATTAGACAGTATAAAACACAAACAACATACAATCATTGTCAAAGAGAATGTTCAGAGCCATGGCCAGAATAGTATTACATTCACATTAACTGTAGATAAACTTATAATTAATCAATCATATCTAGCTCTTGTTACATTTGAAGTATATGTTACACACAAAAAAATCAATATATTTTTTTATTTCTATATTCTATATCCTTTATGTTTCTGTATTTTGTGTTTTCCCTTTATTTTTGGTTGTGAATTGAATTATGGGACGTTAATCTCTACTCTGTCAACAATTGATGTTGAAAATGCAACTGTACTGTTTAACAAAGTGACTTTTTAATTTAAAATAATGTATAAGAAATATAATTATAGAGAAAAAAGTGTAAAATGACAGAAAACGTATTGGCAGTTTATTACAAGGTGTTGTACCATAATATAAAACACTAACCTAGACAGTATATCACTTTAAACTATTAAAAATGTTAATAAAAGTCATTTTTCTAACTCCTAAAAGTTAACAGTTGTTGAAAGAAAGATCAAGGTCACATAATGCAAGTCAAAAGCAAAAAAAAAAAAAAAAAACTTATCATAAAATATGGAAAACGGCTAATTTACTGATATTTTTTACTGTGATTATTATTTGCTGTATAATCTCCAGATACTGACTCTTTATTTTCTTGATAGCCTACAACATTTCATTTGCGATATCTCCATCAACCAATTTTAATGCAGATTTTAGAATTGCACGTCTATTGTAAAATGTGAATAACAGTTATAAACATTCATTTTAGGGCAGCATGGTGGCACAGTGGGTAGCGCTCTTGCAAGAAGGTAGCTGGTTCAACCCTCACCTGGGTCAGTTGGCATTTCTGTGTAGAGTTTGCATGTTCTCCCTGTGTTCACATAGGTTTCCTCTGGGTGCTCCGGTTTCCCCCACAAATCCAAAGACATGTGGTTTGGGTGAATTGGGTAAGCTAAATTGTCCGTAGTGTATGCGTGTGTGTGAATGAGTGTGTATGGATGTTTCCCAGTGATAGGTTGCAGCTGGAAGGACATTCGCTGCATAAAACATATGCTGGATAAGTTGGCGGTTCTTTCCACTGTGGCGACCCCAGATTAATAAAGAGACTAAGCCGAAAAGAAAATGAATAAATAAATGAACATTCTTTTTTTTTTTTACCCAGAAGAAGGAGAAGATGTGCATAAACTAAAATAGAAATGTGTTACTTTAAAAAAAATTACTTGATAGATTAAATTAAGTGCCTACATTTGACAGACAAAATTACTTTCCCCTAACGTTAATTGGATAGCACCAATATTATCACACATCATCTGAAATGTTGTTTCATTTATTTTAAAACATGCCTGAGCTGAAGTCCCTCACCAAAATGATTTCCATCTTGCATGAGGGATTAGATAAGAAATAAGCTCCACAGTGGCTTTGTCAGTTGCAAAAACTTCAATTCTTTTTTTGTGATATTTGGCACCAGTTTGTCAGGAAGCTGTAATTTTGTACACTTTATCTCAGTGTTTGGAAATTGATAAACATACTATATCCAAATATTTTTTGCGCTAAGCCAGTTTCGCACATTTGGAGCCACTGTTGTTTGCTAAAGGAACTATGTTTAATTTTTCTCCAATCTCATGTGATGTGCTCAAACAGAGAAAAAGAAAAGGCGATCAATAAAACAGATCTGATCTAGAACACATACAGATGAAGTCAGCATTATTGTGGCTCCTGAATTATTAGAGCCCCTGCATACTCCCCTCCCCAATAATTTTTTTCAGCGCACTTTTAAACATAATAGTTCTTTTATATTTGGCATGATGACAGTACTAGTTTTACTAGATATTTTTCAAGACACTAATCTTTAGTTTAATGTGCCATTTAATCCATTGAAGCCTACCGGTAACTTTAGTTGCCGAAGTTCATAGTTGCCATTTTCTTTTTATAAATAATTTTTTATGTGTTATCCATGTTTAATTTCTCAATGACATGCAAGCAAACAACCAAATAAAAGATTTTAAGAAAGAAAAAAAAAAGGAATTGATTTACTTCCTGCTTTCAACTTCCTACATCTAATTCCAGGATGCAAAATGGAGGCAAACCCTCCCAAATAAAGACAAATTTCATGTTAAAAATTTTTTTTTGTTTACAAATATATACCAACATAATCATAAAGGTCTCTAGATTCATACAAGCAAAACAAATATTTTAAGAGATCTATAGTTTTATGTGTACTTTGTCAAATGTTCAAGCGGCAACTATAGTAGCCGGTGGGAAAATACCTTACATCAGGCATGTCCAAGCTTGGTGGATGTCAAGGAGGGCCGGTGTCCTGCAAAGTTTAGTTCCAACCCCAATCAGACACACCTGGGCTAGCTAATCAAGCACTTACTAGGCTTTCTAGAAACATCCGTGCAGGTGTGTTGAGGCAAGTTGGAGCTAAAATCTGCAGGACACCGGCCCTCCAGGACCGAGTTTGGACACCCCTGCCTTACATAAACGATGGCAAATTAGGGAATAATGTGTTAATCAAGGTTATTGGCCTTGTTTAATGTTTTTTTTTGTTTGTTTTTGCTTTCATAATACCCCATTTAAAAATAACCCTTTAACTAATATCTTTACTTTAAAGTAGGCTTTTTTATACACAATTTGATACACAGCAAAACCATCAGAGTAAAACTAACTTCTACTCTTCCCTCTCCCACAAAGATTTAATATAACACAGAGAATAATGAACTCCTGCTGTTAAAAACAACGTAGGCTCATTCTGAAAACATAGCCTCATATACATTTCTGGAGATCGCGAATTTTGTAGCCAGAAGTATAATGAGTTTTTGAACGAACACTACAGGGCGGTATGACGCCGTTCCTTTTCGCGCGTACCAGCTGACCGCTTACCTCCGCATGGACAGCTTTTCCGCTGTAACCAGTTTGTTCCGTTAGCTCAGGATGTACGTTGGCGGACTTGAGATGCAGAGAGGAGTTGACCATAACGACGGGGTTTGAGTGCGGCAAAGAGCGGTTCCAGAAAGCGGGTAACACAAAAACAGAATCTAAAAAATAAAATAAACAATTAAATAACAAGGTGAGAATGTGGTCAAATCTGAAAACGTGGTAAAAATCAGATGAAGGCTTTTCTTTTTCTGGATTGCTTTTGAAAATTGTTGGTTGGGTTCAGAGAAGTGGGTGAACGGGTCAATCAATAAAATTAATTGGATTTAGGGAAGGAGGAGGGTGTGTCAGTCGATTAGTCAGTCAGTTAGTCGTTCAGTCAGTCAACAGCAGCTTCTAGTGGGTGTACGCGAGAACAGCAGGTGCGAGTGAAGAGAAATTTGAGATCTGAAAAAGCGTACACAGCGGCCTCTGGTGCATTCGCGAAAACAAAACCTGCAAATAAACGTACCCCCTGGGACGCATTTCGCAGTCTCCAGAGATGTATATAGAGGTTGTATATATGAGCCTTGGTTGGTTAAAAAGCAGAATCACTAAAGAAAAACACAAAACTACAACCAAATTCAGTCAAACCCTTAAGCCCTGCTGTCCAAACAGACATGGGCATTGTCTAAATTGCTGCCTTTTCTACATGGTTTGGCTGTTCGTCCACACACAAACAAAGTATAAGGTCACTGAAACCAAAATTTTTGAAAACTCATGTCAGATATATATATATATATATATATATATATATATATATATATATATATATATATATATATATATATATATATATATATATATATATATATATATATATATATATATATATATATATATATATATATATATACATATATATATATATATATATATATATATATATATATATATATATACATATATATATATGTATATATATATATATAAATACATAAACCTGGAGAAATTAAATGCAAAACATGTTCATATGGGACACAATTGACAAGGATAAATGCATGAAACCATTTTTTAAAATTTGGGCACAACTGGGTTGAAGACTTAACTAAGTTGATTTGGTTAATTTGGCAAGTCATTGTATAACAATGGTTCTGTAAATAGTTGAAAAATTATTGCTTAAGGGGGCTAATAATATTGACCCTAAAAAAGTTTTAAAAACTGCTTTTATTCTAGCTGAAATAAAACAAATAAGAATTTCTCCAGAAGAAAAAAATATTATAGGAAAACTGAAAATTCCTTGCTCTGTTAAACATCATTTGGGAAATATTTGAAAAAGAAAGAATTCACAGGAGGCCTAATAACTTTTTACTTTAGCTGTCTATTAGTAGAACCAGAGCATACTGTAGATGTCTGAGTCATATTAGAAGACATCTAGGATCACAAACATCTCACCTCATTAATCCCCAGGTTGCTACTTAGGGTAGTTGGTGCAACAACTAAAAGGAGAGCACAGGCACTAAGGGCAGCAAGCAGCTGGACTCCAACCAACAGGACTCCCCGCCAAGGGCTCACCTTCAAGCCTGCAACCAATGCCAGGGTAATTACTGGGTTGAGATGCACCTCACCCAGACAGACACAAGCCAGAGCCACTGATACTCCAAAAGCCAAAGAAACGTGCAGTGGGTCTGGTGTGGATACCAGAGAAGAGTCCAACGTCGGCAGGGGTTCATCTGGGATGGAGACCACAGACAGAGACCCAGCATGTGGCCACAGCATGGCAGAAGAGAGGCTGATGAAGAGGAAAAAAATGGTTCCCAAAAATTCACAGAACACGTCACGTAGAAACAAGCCAGACAGTATGTCTGTCAGGATCAAACTGAACAATGGTTTCATGATGCTTCTTCCTTTGATCATGTCACACTGGACCGAAGACTTTTATGGAGAGACATTTACAAGTTTGCTTAAATGTCGTTCTTATATTCAGTCCTTAGCACAGGACCCTGTGACGTCTTCAGGTAGATCCCTCAGCTTTCACCCTGCCTTCTTTTGTTTACTGGCCTGATCTTTCCTCAACATTGTTGTAGCAAAGGTTTGCAGATTCTTCAGGTGCTAAGTGAAAAACGAAACAGTACCAGGCACTTGTTTCAGAGTCTTTCCGTATGCTAAACGTCTTCTTTCCAGCACAGATTGGATTTCCTTATCAAAAACCAGCAGTCCTCCCTCTGGGGTTTCACCTGCCTGAGGGACTAAGCTTGAGGGTCTGACTTGATTCAGTCCCTTTATTGAAAAGGCTCTCATGTATTCCTCTGAGCTGGTCTTCATCTGAAAGGGATTAAGACGTGTCAGATATCCAACATTGCACTAAGTACCTTGTGAGTGTTGAGGCGAGGAATGATTAGATCTTTGCTGACAATTGAAATCAGCGAGGAGCCAAATCATTTTGTGAAGATACAAACAAGCACATACATTCAAGTAAACATAAGAGTGCTATTCTAAAAGATGTGGCCAGTGGCTATGCCTCTTCATCCTTTTCGCCAGCAAGCCCTCACAAAATGACTGACAAGAAAGTGTGGAAATGAATATTGCGATAACTTGCCCGACCCCAACAATGGACGCACAGTTTGAGACTGAGCTTCTGTGACTTTCTATAGAGGTCATAGAATGAATGTAGGACTAATCAGCATATGGTTGATATCAGGTTACATTTTTAGGGGGAAATTAGCTGAATCTTCTGTATATGACAAGGCTTTTGACAGAAGGACACTTGGAGGACTCAAGGTAGAGGAAGCAACCTATCATTTTGTAAAGCCTTTCTGTTTGAAATGGATGGAAAAGACATGGAATTGGTTTGTGTAACGGGTAATCCTGAACTAAAATGACAGATGCACTGCTAGTTAAGGAGTACAATTTGGTTATATTACAAAAATGTCATGTTTGTTTTTATATACTTACAGTTTTTTATGATTGTAAGGAAATATATACACCCCAAATCAGAAAAAGTTGACACTGTATGTAAAACGCAATTAAAAAAACGAAAGTAGTCATTACCAAATGTACTTTCACTTGTATTTTATTGCAGACAATACAACAAACATTTTTTAATGTGTTCCTCATGATTTTTATTTCAGGATTTTTTTTTTGTTCTTGCAACACATTTTACAGTTTTTCTGAGTCCCTTTGGTACATTTCTCAAATCAGAATTGAAATTTGCAAAACAGTAAGTGCATTCCTCAAAACAACACGTACAAATAGCAAAATCTAGTCTCTTGCTAAAAATCCTTAGTTCATCTCTTGAAACTAAATCTTTGTGTATGGATAAGATAGTCAAATTACTTAGTCATGTTGTCAATACTACAGTGTACTCTGGAGGGCTGTTCTAATGTAAACTATGGCTACATTTTTTTATTTTGGCTATTTGTACTAATTTGTTGACAGATCATGTCATTGTGATACAGAAAGGAAAAGTCAGCACTGCATAGAACAAAGAAAAAAACAAACCGAAAGTAGAAATGTGAACATAGGACATTCTCTTTTGAGATCCACCTTCATTAGAAAAAGTGAAGATTAACCTGGGAGAAATTTACCAATTGTAGACAGATTTAGAAAAAAAAACTCTAATGGAAAGTATAGAAAGATTATGACAAAATATTATGACAACTTGTTCAGCCATTTTGCATGTAAAGACTTATGCCATGAACAAACAATTACAGTTTTTCTCAGTCACTTTGGTGCATTTTTCACAACACTATTTACATTTGCACAACAGTTCTCAAAACAGTTATTCATTTGTGCACATCATTGTAGCAGTTTCTCATTCCTTCCAACAAATCGTGAATGCTTTTGAACAAGCATCAACTGCTTTCATACAACTCTCTGCTGTTTTATAACATTATCATTTGCTTATGTCATGTCAGTCAAAATTAACTAAACTTGTGAATGCTGAATAGTCATTCCATATAAAACTAAGAGTCCTCATTTCATTACTTGAGTCATTTCATGTAAAAATGTTGAACTAGTTGTCAAAAATCTGTCAAGCAAATTTTATAAAACCTTTTAAACCTTTTTTCCCCTAAAAATATCTTCTAAAAAAAAAACTTCTAAATTCAACAATTTCATGAATAATTTAACAGACCTATGTTTGTTGTAGGTTCAGTTCCAATATGTACTGCAATATTGTTTACAGTTGTGCACTGTTCTATCCAAAGGGAGTTTATGTTTGTTGTAAATAAGGGTGTATTTATTATTTTGCAAAGAGCATATATATATATATATATATATATATATATATATATATATATATATATATATATATATATATATATATATATATATATATATATATTTGGGCAACGCAGCGGCGCAGTAGGTAGTGCAAGAAGTCACAGCAAGAAGGTTGCTGGTTCAGGCCTCGGCCTCCAGGTGCTCTGGTTTCCCCCACTGTCCAAAGACATGTGGTACAGGTGAATTGGGTAGGCTTAATTGTCCGTAGTGTATGAATGTGTATGGATGTTTCCCAGAGATGGGTTGCAGCTGGAAGGGCGTCCGCTGCATAAAAACATATGCTGGATAAGTTGGTGGTTCATTCTGCTGTGGTGACCCCAGATTAATAAAGGGACTAAGCTGAAAAGAAAATGAATGAATATATATATATATATATATATATATATGTTTGTATGTTATAATGGACAGTGACTTTCGACATTAAAAGTGTCTGTCTGTAATGTTAAATAAAACAAAAACCTCAAAATTAAAATGTCATATTATTTGTAACTTCAGTAAAGTTCAAGTCACAGTGTTGTTGTAGTGCAACTGTGTTTGGACCATTGAAATGGACAAAAAAGAAAAAATGTTAGGTTTTGTTGACAGTTTTATTTATATTATTTTATTTCATCTCATTAATGGAAGAACAGGGAAAATGTACACTTCGTTTTTCTGAAACTTGGAACACATTTCAGGTCTGAAGAGGTTAAAAGTAGGTTAGAATGGTTGACCCACTTCTCTTAAGTATTCAGAAATGTGAAACTCTTGGCTGGAATATGCAAGATAAAATCCTCCACTGTAGACTTTGATCCAGGGTGATCGTGTATAACCTAAACCAGGGGATTTCAAACAGATGCTAAGGGTTCCCAAATATGAACAACTTCATGTTAAAGACCCCATACTAAAGTGTAAAGACAGGCTATTGTCAATAAACAAAAATGTGAACTAGGCAATTGATAAAACCACAAAATAATTTGGAATATCTGGAAAACCATTGACCTACAGTGTGCTGTGGGCCATATATAAAAAAAATCATATTACCAAAATCTACTTTTCTGTGAAATTCAAGCAAATATCTGTCATTGGAAAGAGAGCTAAGGTACACAAATGATACCAATGACTCAAAGTATATTTAGCTGTTGTCTAAAAAAAAAGTCTGTCTGTATTGCTAAGGTCAGACCGGTATTAAGATTCCAGTTCAATATTCTCGTCTCAGTAGGTTGATGGTGTCTTATCTTACAACCTCAGTCTGCGGTTTAAGCCGGCTCTCAGATTTATGTTCATTTGGTTCAGTCTCTCCCCCGGACAGGGTTGGGTTTATATTCATTGTCCATCCTCAACCTGTGGCCATCTGTAAATCGTTTTCTGAGAGTCTGCAGCGCGTCTGAAACCAGGTACTAAATCTAATCAGGCCACCCCTCCTGCATTTGAAGATTACATTTGGTCACCCCACCAGCACAAGGTCTTTGTTGTGTAAAAAGTGTAGAAGGATATCATTTTGGGTTGGACTCCAATGGTGGAATCAAATTTACACAGGCCTCTGGGATTTTACTGGCGCTTGTTCTTTTAGCGAATTTTCTCTGGAAGCATAAGTCAAAGTACTCAGATCAAAGTGATCAGTTCATAACAAAGAGAATATCATGATAGATAGATAGATAGATAGATAGATAGATAGATAGATAGATAGATAGATAGATAGATAGATAGATAGATAGATAGATAGATAGACAGATAAATTGGATGGATGGATAGATAGTCTATCATATTACTAAAGCTTCATAACCTCAATGAATATAAGAAGAATTTGGTGAATGATTGAATGAATGAATGAATGAATGAATGAATGAAAAATGCAGGCAATATTGCCCATTGGAGGAGGCGTACCTCTAGCAAAGTCTTCAAATGACAGCCGCGATAATTGCCTACTGTGTTTGGTCATCTCTATGTCAAATTTTTGATAAGGTGAAAACTTATATGAAGTTGTGTGATTTCAGCATTAGAGGAGGCATACATTTCTGCTCCATTTAGCAAGTTTTCTGACTCATTACTCATTTTTAATGAACAAAGTGGATGCAGTTCTTGGATTTTAGTCCATTTTAGACCATTTCATTTAAAGGATGGTGAAAAGGAGACAAGATACATGTATTAGTGAGAAAATAGCCATCAGCCATGCTTATGTCTACCTATTTTTATGCACATTCTTTCAACTATATTGCATAAAAAATGAATGATTAATGGGCTTGCCAAAATGTGCATAAAAAACTCATGCGCACAACTGAGAAGGATAAACTTTTTACAGAATAAATTCCAGCATGCACATTAAAGAAGTTGTGTACTTAAACTACTTATTTAAAATAAGCTAAATCAACACAATTCTTGTTTTATTTTTAATCCATTTAAATTTGTAAAAAGTTAGCTTAATTGATTTATGTTGGGACAACATGAAGGAATTATGTGGAACCCAGCATTTTTTACAGTTTAGGTTTAGTTAGCATTTTGGATGGAAACACAGCTAATTAAGTCAGACTAAAGGCTGAATTACACTTCTGCGTCAATCGCACACGTATGGTCCAGTGCAGCCTTTGCGGGGTCGCATACCCCTCACCGCACACCTCTCAAAAAATTTAACAACACGTCGCAACGAGTGTGGGTGGGGGTGAGAGCCCCACGAACCCGTTGGAGCGAGTGTCGAGATGGAAACTTTTGTTATGTTTACCTCATGACCAAAGTTGTTGCACGTCCGCCGGCTCCTGCCTTAGAATGAGCGAGTTTGAGTCACAGAAAAAACAAAACACCAGTGAAAAAAACGACACAGAGGAACATAAAACCTCACTGCCAGCTAGCATTTCAGAAGTGTTATTGCAGAGCAACACAAACAGCATGCAGAAATATAAATGCATGGCTATGCGCATCGCAGGTGCCGTGGGTCATGGCGATTGCTCTAAGCAGAAGTATAAGTGCATGCCTTCCGCGTAGTTGTGCATTTATATTTCTGGATGCTGTGTGTGTTGCTCTGCAATGACACTTCTGAAACGCTAACTGGCAGTCGGCTATGTTAAGTTTCTCTGTATCAAGCTCCTCCACGGGACATTTTTCAACACTCAATCCATTGGGCTCGCTGCTTTTAGCACCGCGCACGCTAGTCATCACTACCATACCGACCAATCACAGAGCTTGCGCTAAGCGTTGTTGTGATGTGTAGTTACATTTTTTTTGGGAGCTGCATCGGTGTCAGCCATGGTGAGGGCTATGCGGCCACGCAAAAGCTGTGCTGTCTCATACGCGTGCGCTTGCCGCAGAAGTATAAATCAGCCTTAAGTTGAATTTTAAGACTAAGTTGAAGCTGAAGTCAGTGTAAGGATGGCTGTATCTCCTTAATATCAGACCCTGAGAACTGTAATAGAATTCGAGGCAAGACCACGAGATTTGTCAGGCAATAAACTTTCTAATCTGAGAAGAAGATCAGCTAGGAAATCAATTGTTCAACTGTCTCAGTCACCCACCCTGAGCCCCCTCTCTGCCCTGTACTTTACCTTCTCTACCAGAACAGGTCACTAACACTCCTCCATACAGAATGTCCAAGTTCTCAATACGGTGTGTCTTGTGAAATTTTAATTTTTCGCTTTCATGTTTGGTGTCATTTTAAATGTCTCTGTGTGATTGGTAAAGTGGTATACATTTCACAGTCATATTTCACAATTTCCCTTATATCTGTTGATGTTGTATATTTCTGAATTGGCTTTTTATTATTTGATTACGTAATAGGATACACTTTCATCTGGAAAATAAAGTGTTCAGTTTTGATTCATTCTGAATTCTCTTGAAATCTTTTATATCCAGTAGATTATGCGGAGTTTGCGCTACCGCTATGTTGTGACATGATTTTATCGATTTTTAAGGTGCATTTGGCTGTATCGAGCAGTGTGGCATGCAGCATGAATACCTTTTAATTATTTAATCACTGATTTAACAAGTTGTATAGAAATGACTAAATTACCTACTCTACGAGTGAGCAGTAGGCAACCGGACTAACTGGGTATTAGTTAACCCTGCATCCTCTGACTAACTTCAGAGTGTGGAGATAATGTCTGTGTAAAGAAACACAACCCCAGGGTGTAGAACTCTAAGCGGTCTTTGGTCTCTAATGAACGTATAACTGTAGAGTATGTGATCAGATATAAATCAAAAACTTATGAACGATGAATGTGATTCGTTCTTACTATTTGAAATACAGTCTAAATTTTACGGTCACTTAAAATTGGAGTCAGATTAAATTCTGAGCTGAAAACAAATATATATAAATTCGAATAAAAAACACAATTCTTTTCAGAAGCGCTAAAAAAGGCTTACACACATTTAACCTTCAGCCTTGCTGTTAGTTTCGTCATTGGGCTAATAGGTGGACTTTTACATCAGTCTACTTACATTTAAACTTGTAGCTCGAGCAAGGCCACCTGTAACACACACACTTAACCTATAGATGTGTCCTTCACTCAAGAGTTTCATTCATCATTAGGCCCATACATAGGTTGGGTTACACCCCCGCACACACCTCTAAGTCCCCATAATCGAAGGCGATGACACATCCATTTTCACGCCCTGTCTTCCAGGCTGCCTTTCACCAGTGAGGGTGAAGCTGTGTGTCATGACCATCCAGCTGATAGCTCTGGTCTGTTGACTGCTAGCTGACCTTGGGTAACACACTCACAGGCATCTAAACTTCAGACTAATGCTGGATGGCCACCATATGCTCACTGTTTGACCAATTTATTGTGTAAACAAGTTCAACGGCCAATTTATGCAAATATCCGATCAACTAATCACATTGCAGTAAGTCAATCTATACAGTAATATAGGTGTGGCAAAGACTAAACATCGAAATGGGAATGAACAATGATTTAATATGTGAAATTGTTGTTGGTGCCAGACTGGCTTGTCTGAGTTTTTGAGAAACTGCAGATCTACTAGGATTTTCACACACAACCAACCCTGGAGTTTATAGAGAATGGTCTAAAAAAGGAAAATATTTATTGTGTGGTAGTTCTGTTTGCTAAAATGCCTTGTTTATGCCAGAGACCAGAGGATAATGGCCAGAGTGGTTTGAGCGGAAGAAAGACAAGCCGCAAGAGTGACTTAAGTAATTACCTTGTTACAACCAAAGTATGCAGTAGAACATCTCTTAATATTTGACTCCTTCCAGAATTGTGCTTGCTACATTTCAAGAAATGTCCATTAATTGCAACATTGGCTCATTCAGAAAACGTAGCCCTATATACATTTCTGGAGATTGCAAATTATATAGCCTAAAGAACGTATGGCTGCATCTCGTGTTTAAATCGAATGCTACAGTGCGGTATGACAGCGTTCCTTTTTGCGCTAATCAGCTGACCCCCTACCTCCGTATGGATGGTTTTCCCGCTGTTACCAGTTTGCCCAGTAGCTCGCCATGTACGTCGGTGGACTTGAGACGCAGAGAGAAGTTGACCAGGATGGGTCAATCGGTGCTTTTGAAAACACTATTGGTTGGGTTCAGGGAAGGAGGGGGGAGTGGGTCAGTCGATCAGTCAGTCATTCAGTCAACATCGGTCTCTGGTGGATTTATGTGAGAACAGACGGCGCAAATGGCAGTCGCGAGAGAAATTTGAGATCTCAAAAAACGTACACAGGAGCCACTGGTGGAGAACTGCAAAAAACGTAGCTCCTAGGACGTATTTGGTGTTCTCCAGAAATGTATATAACGGCATGTATATTTCAGAATTAGACTGGGTTGATTAATTTACTCAAACTGGAACTATATACATCAAATGTAGAATTACAGTAAACTGAATCCATTATTATTGTAAAATAATGCAAAATACTTATATATGATTGTGAATGATTGATTCTGTTACTAATTGTTGTTTATTTTATTGTTAAACTACTTAAACCACTAACAGAGTCGACATTTTCCAGCAGTTTTTGCTTTATTTAAAGTTACTAACCTCAAACCAGATACCACATGACATGTCTAAACCCCAATGTTTTGCATTTTCATCATATATAAGTGTCCACTTTCCTACCTAATCTGCAATTGCCTCTCTGGCTATACCACTAACTGTACTCTCTCTCAAAAACAAAATTACTAATGGTTTGCTTCTTAGACTTTACACACCTAAAACTTGCCTATACAGCACTTGTTCACTGTTGCTCTTATAGTTGTGTAAATTGCTTCCTTGTCCTCATTTGTAAGTCGCTTTGGATAAAAGCGTCTGCTAAATGACTAAATGTAAATGTAAATATTATAATTTTTTTTTTATTCACTATGAAATTTAATTAAATAAAACAATAAAACAGCCATATCACCCTGCAGCCCAAGAATGGTTACTCACTGAAGTTAAGCAGGGCTAAGCCTGCTCAGTACCTGGATGGGAGACCACAAATTAGGTTGCTGTTGGAAGTGGTGTTAGTGAGGCCAGCAGGGGGCGCTCAACCTGCAATCTGTGTGGGTCCTAATGCCCTAGTGAAGTAAAGGGGACACTATAATGTCAGTGAGCGCCGTCTTTCGGATGAGACATTAAACTATGGTCCTGACTCTCTGTGGTCATTAAAAATCTCATCGCACTTTTCGTAAAAGAGCAGGGGTGTTCCCTCCACCTTACCCATCATGGCCTCCCAAACATCCCCATCCATCCAATTGGCTCTGTCATTGTCTCTCCACTCTCCCTATAGCTGGTGTGTGGTCAGCACACTGGTGCCGTTGTCCTGTGGCTGCCATACACGTATGGTCATACACAATAAATGCGCTACAGTATATACATACTCATGACACATGACATGACTAAAAGAGTTGACAAATCATTAATCAGCATATGGTGGGCTAAGGGACGCAATTACTACTGGTGTATCCTGAACATATTGTACATGTTTATGAAAGAAGAATAAATTACATTCCTCAATGCCTTATATAGTTTCCTGCCAGATGAAGTGACATCAAATGACTTGTTTTTTTTGTTATGCCTTTATAACAGAGTTCCTCCAGGTGCTCTGGTTTCCCCCACAGACCAAAGACATGCAGTATAGGTGAATTAAATAAACTAATTGTCCATAGTGTGTGTATGTGTGTGTGATTGAGAGTGTATGGGTGTTTCCCAATACTGGGTTGCCGCTGCGTAAAAACATATGCTGGAATAGTTGGTGGTTCATTCCGCTGTGACGACCACTGACATAGAGACTAAGCCGAAGGAAAATGAATGAATGCAGACTGGTGAAGTGGGAATCTTTATGTAACTTCAAGACTATAATGGGCAAAGTTTTCCGCTGCTGATGACATGTACAAAGGGAGAATATCAATATTTTTTTATTCTGCAGACAGTTTTTCTAAAGTGTGATTATAAAAATAAACAGAGTTAGTTAATTTTTATCATTAGAGGCTTCATACATTCACACACTATTGCCACATAGTGAAGTTTCACAGACTAAAGCTGCGGTCACATTGGGCTTTGTGTGTGCGAAATTCTGTCGTACGGCGCTGCGAAAAGGGGCGGGATTAAACATGATGATTAGACATTTAAAAAAGCCAGTCATCGGTCCATGTTTTAAATTTCTGTCCAGAGAGGTGCTGTTTTGATCCTCGATTGGTCTCACGCAGTCAAGTGGCGAGATTTCGCAGGTCAGAGTTCACCAAGCTTGAACTTTGCACTGCTGCAACCTGCGAAACTCGACGCATGACCCTGCGTTTCCGGTCTGACGCATTCGCGTGCGTATGAATGGAAGTCTATGGAAGGAAAAGTCAAGTGTGACCGCACCTTAATTTCGAGAGGAGCACGTGATATGATTGACTGCAGCTGGTCACCCATCTACAATCATTAGTTAGCCAATCAGATTAATCCAATACAGATACAGATTAATCTGTAGAAACCCCCCATCCAAGCCTTCTCCTCCTTTCCTCCTTTACCACAGAGAGCTCTCGAGAACCACCTGATCTCGTACTCCTCTTAAATGCTCTATTGACCAGGCGGGAGCCCTGGGCTCAACTATATCCGAGCTCAGGGTTCTCTCCTGGAACAGCATGCCAAACCTGCCAACATTTGTCAAACAATATCTAAGTGTGAACTCTTGAAACTGTATTTAAATCCCTAATAAAAGTGATTTTTGCATAATAGATTCCATTTAATTCATAAATATCATCAAAAGCCAGTAATCCTTTGAGCACCCTGCTCTTTTATTTTATTTTTTTTTAGCTTTTTCAAGGGCAGTACTGTCTAGCTAAGAGCACAAGCATGCCATTTGGCCTTGATAGCCCTATGCAAAGGAGATTTATTAAATGATAAAATAGCAGCTAGAAAAGTAAGACTCAAGGGCGCACAGAAATATTTCCTCTTTCAGTAGCTAGAAAAGACATGAAAGTTATTGGCTGAATGTTAAATTAACGGTGAAAAGTAAACTTCAGAAGTGAAAGAAGCATTCTTGTCTTTGAGCATCAGCTTCTTTTCCTTGCCCTTTTTTACCATTCTCTCACTAGATGGCAACATTACCATGCAACACTTGCTCTGTTTAGCAATTAGACAGTAGTTCCAAATCCCTCATTTACCCAGTGATGCCAGCATCAGATTTGTGTGAGGATGTGTTAAAAATATGCTAAACCTCCAGCGATATAATTCATGAATTGCATGAAGATGATATTAATGGCAGGGTAGAGGAGTAATGTGGGCAGGCCACTCTCACACACTTGTCAGTTATTTTACGCACTCTCATTTATGTGTTTTGGCTGTGAACGATATCGCACATGAAGGTGTGGAGTGCTCTCTCTTTGCCAGCACTCTTGAAAGAGCACATTTCCATGCACCGGGTGAAGCTTACATTTCAAATACCATGGCAACATTTGTGTCATTTTGAATTGAGCCTAATGAAAATCAGTGTGACACTAATCTGATATAGCAGGGAGACGCGAAATATTTGCTAGCATCTCTTATCAGGGTTCATTATGTGATAACTCATTTATATATTCCTTTGTGCGTTCCAAGAAAGCCTGTACATGGGAGGAAACAAGCAACACAAAAGGTGTTTGGTTTGACATTGTGAGAGATTCAGTTGGTTCCATCCAAACAGTCACATTGCACGGGCAAATAAAATTCAAGTCCTGTCCCCTTGTCGTTTGGATGTTTACTGGATGATAACCGCTCGAAAGGACTGAGGTCTGGGAGTACTGCCAGCTCTGCTCTCAGACAGCTGTAAGCCCATAGGCAGAACTATTTCACACTTACGATCATATAATGAAAGGCTTTAAATTTTAAAATTCTCAACAATCACATTGCAAGCAAACCAAAATGTTAATAAATAAATAAATAAATAAAATAAGATAAACAACAATGGTTGTTTTCTGACAGGTGTCCCAAACCCTCCTGAATAACACTTTAGTTTAAATGAATATTGTAGTTCACCCCAAAATTAAACGTTTACCCACCATTTAATCCCCCTCAAGTGGTTTCAAACCTTTATGACTTTCTTTCTTCTTTTCAACACAAAAAAATGACCGAAACCTGTAACCATTGACTTCCATAGTAGGAAAAACAAATAAGGTGGAAGGCAATGTTTACAGGTTTCCAGCATTTTTCAAAATATCTTCTTTCGTGTTCAACAGAATAAAGAAACAGGTGACAAGTGAAGAGTGAGTGAAAGACCACAAAATCTTCAGTTTTGGGTGAACTATCCCTTTAAGCATCAATTCACACTAAACTAGTGACTTTTATTAAGATATTAGATGTTTATAAGTACTTGTAAGTACATCTTGTCACAGTCACTAGGTTGAGTGCCCACCAGACACACTAAAGGGCACTCTACACATCACATCTGCCACTGAATGGGACTACATATTCCATCATGCACTTCACACACACCAGTTCCAGCTTTTGGTAGTGGTGGGCAAAGTAAGCCTTTATCAAATACTGAAACAGTTGAAGCCAATGTGTCAAAGCTTCGAAACTTTTCGAAACCCATCTCTACCATGACACCTAGTGATCATTTGTATTTATTGTTTTGGAACAGCTTCAGCAAAGAAACAACTAAGCAAATTGAGGAATTTTACCCCACGTTGTACAGTTGAGGCTTCAAATGATTTAGTAGACTACATGTTCCATCATGCACTTCACACACACACCAGTTCCAGATCACCACTGATTATAAACACAGCTGAAGCTTGTGATGACTGATTACCAGGACTATATATACACACCAAAGTAGGTTAACATAGAAGTTCTAGTAAAGTCCAGATTTTTGTATAAGTTTGTATAAACTTATGTAAACTTTGTATATTTGTATAAGTCGGAATTATTTTTCCAACCCTGTCAGTCAAATGCAGATTCGCCAGGTCTCAAAAAGCTTCTTTGAATCGACCGATGCTTTGAATCACTCTAGTCAAGTGACCTGGGGTTTCAAAACACTTTAGTCACGTGACCTGGGTGTTTCAAATCACCTTAGTCATGTGATCTGGATCATACTTCGGTGCAGTGTTTCGAAACACTTGCTCTTTGGGATCTGGACTCGAAACGTCAGTTTCACGTCAGCCATCCTAACAACTCTCTTAAAAAACTGCATTTGGATCTCTAACTCCATTCTACCCTGAAACTTTACACATTTGCATGATCTTCCTTCCATTAGTCCTACCTAATAACTAAACCCAACTACTACCTTAATATAGTCATTTTAATAATATTTAATTAACAATAAGCAGCAAATTAGGAGTTCATTGAGGTAAAAGTCATAGTTAATAGTTTGTTAATAGAGAGAATTGTCCCTTAAAATAAAGTGTTAAAATAATAAAAAACAATTGCAAATTATTTAGTATAATTCTTGCCATTGTTTTTTTTAATGTACAAGCAATATCTGATTAAAAACTGTTTGAAAAAAAAAGTTTTTTTTTCACTATACAAAAATTCTGGGATATCAAGAGAAGGAAATACACCAGAAAGCACATATTGTGAGTTGCCTTGACTTTGTAAAAGCTTTCCTACAAATAAGGCCCAAATAAGCTCCAAATAACCTACAAATGTAATATTTCAAACCAAAATAAAAAAGCTTTAAAAAAAAATTCTGCAGTATCCTGAATAAAAAGATGTATTATTAACATTATTTTTATTATTGTTTATTATTATTAATAATAATAATAATTCTAATAATAATAATTTTATTTATAGACATTATGCAGTAGTATCTATTTATTTGGGGATGCTGACATTTTTCTATCACAAAAGGAGCAGAAAAATGTCAAATATTACAAGTCAATTCCTTTCTAAAATGATGGATGGCTCAAAAAAAAAAAAAAAAAAGTCGTCAATTGTGCCAGTAGGCAGTGGGCATGTTTTGTGGCTTTGGTATGCTGTGGGAAGTTCAATATCTATTTTTCAGGCCTGTTGCTATGATACATTTTAGAGTATTATTGTCCATATTGAGTGAAACAGGCATTTTTTACAGCAGTTACTTTAAACAAGAGTTTAAAACAGTGGTTCTACTTTGGCTCTGACTTTAGAAAAATGATATGTTGGAGAAATTCATGCTTCAGTTCAGACTATGTCATACATCCAACAAAATGCACATTTCAAAGCTTTTCATGGGCCCTTTAACGCATATGGAGCTTGTTAAACTAATTAACTCTGCCAGAGTTAAGTTTCAGCATGTCAAATTCAAAATTGCAGTTTTTAAAATAAATCTCTCATTTCACATACTACATCTTATTGTTCAGTTGAAGAAAATGTAAACATGGAAATTGTATGTACATTCATTTAGAAAGTAACAATTGAGCATGAACGCAAGTCATGTAATAAGTAATCAACACAGGGTACATGCTCTGACTCTTCTTTTAAATCGAGTGTTTTCCAGTGGCCGAGCAGATAGTGTACCAGGCATGACTATCTGCCAAAATAGAACTGAAATTGCCCTGACTTACAAAACAAAACCTTATGGTCAGTCTTTTCCATTGTTTGTGTCGTAATTTCACGGTGACTGCACAAAAAAAAAAAATGCTTTCAAATAATGCCACAGCATTCCACGCTATTTTTATCCAGAATCCCACTTTCAGGTCCTCCAGGGTAGCAAGCCGCTTTTATAACTTGAGAAATTATTGCGACATGATGCATGCTCAAAGTTATTTTGGTCTGAATAAAATTGTCTTGATGCAGTTTTGTTGATAACTGATTGCCACTGACTTTCATAAAGAAGTGCATATATTTGTCTACTAGTCAGTTGTTAGAAACAATCTTCAGAATATCAGAAATAAATAAAGGATTGTAAACTACTTTTCATTTTTGTGTGAACTATCCCTTACTATAATCTAAAGCACAATAACATGTAAAACACCAATAAAACAAGCTTTTAATACAACGTTTTTAGATTGAAGGACAACTGTTTATTTGTGAAGGCCAAATTTTTGATTGTTGACCAGCACACTGTATCAAATGAATGTCCCCCCATAGCCTCTTTCTCAGGCAGTTTATTTGAATAGTGTCATGAGATTTTTCCTGGGAACCACAAATATCTTATCTATTTTATCAGGCACTGTACTAAACAACAACCCATGTAAAAATAAGGCTGGAATGTTCTAATAAATACCAACCAATGTTGTGGCACAAAGTGTCCTAAACTCAAGAAACACCAAAATCATGACCATATCTACATATCTACCACCATTAGTTTAAAAGTATAGTTTATTTTTAAACGCTCTCTCTCTCTCTCTCTCTCTCTCTCTCTCTCTCTCTCTCTCTCTCTCTCTCTATATATATATATATATATATATATTTCCCAAATTGTTTAACAGGGCAAGGAAATTTTCACAGTATGTCTGATAATATTTTTTCTTCTGGAGAAAATCTTATTTGTTTTATTTCGGCTGGATTAAATGCAGTTTTACATTTTTTAAACACCATTTCAGGACAAAATTATTAGCCCCTTTAAGCAATTTTTTCCCATAGTCTACAAAACAAACCATCGTTATACAATAACTTGCCTAATTACCCTAACCTGCCAAGTTAACCTAATTAACCTAGTTAAGCCTTTAAATGTCACTTTAAGCTGTATAGAAGTGTCTTGAAAAATATCTAGTCAAATATTATTTACTGTCATCATGGCAAAGATAAAATAAATCAGTTATAAGAAGTGAGTTATTAAAACTATTGTTTAGAAATGTGTTGAAAAAAAATCTTCTCTCCGTTAAACAGAAATTAGGGAAACAATAAAGAGGGGGGCTAATAATTCTGACTTTAACTGCATGTACTTATTCATTCATTTTCTTTTCGGCTTAATCCCTTTATTAATCAGGGGTCGCCACAGCGGAATAAACCAGCATCTTGTCCAGCATATGTATCAGTTCACCTATAGCGCATGTCTTTAGATTTGTGGGAGAAACCGAAGTACCCAGAGGAAATCCATGCAAACACGGGGAGAACATGCAAACTCCACACAGAAATGCCAACTGACCCAGCTAAGGCTCGAACCAGCGACCTTCTTGTAAGGCGATTGTGCTACCCACTGTGCCACCGTGACACCCCATAAATAAATGCCTCACAGCAAGAAGGTTGCTAGTTCGAGCCTCGGCTAGGTCAGTTGCCATTTCTGTGTGTAGTTTGCATGTTTTCCCCATGTTTGCGTGGATTCTCTCCATTAAACAGACATAAAAAAATAAACATGGGGGCTAATAATTCTGACTTCAACTATATATATATATATATATATATATATATATATATATATATATATATATATATATATATATATATATATATATATATATACACTGTATACGTTTATTTTCTTTTTGTTGAACACAGAAGAAAATTTTTCAAAGAATTTTGAAATCTGTCATAGGTATTGGCTTCCAATATCTTTTTTCTTAGTATGGATGTAAATGGCTCATGAAGGTTTTTAACCACTTGCGGGTGATTAAGTGGTGCTTCATTTTGAGGTCAACTATCCCTTTAAGTAAAGCCAGCAAATCAAGCAACAATCAAACTGACGCCCAGGTGAATCTCATCAGAACTGGTTTATTTAAATCACCCATTCGGCTTATTTGCATATACTGTAAAGTACTACTGTGTGAATATCACGTTCTTTTTAATTCACGTTCTTCAATCCATATCCAAAGTTATCACAATCCAAAGTTATGTGATCATCATCATTACTGAAGCCAACTCGTCTCCATTATAGTCCTTGTTATGCCCAGGATGACGCACCTTCAGTCAGCATAACCAGAGAAGTTAGTGAGCGGTTTCATAACTCATCTTCAGCTGTATTTGTTTGTCATAATGTTGGCTGTATTCGGATGCTTGATTCATTGGGCATGGCTGCACTGGTCGAATTGACCGATAAAAAAAAATCTGATTCTGATTGTATACATACCGTCACATCTCCCGTTATTCCACCTATTTCCTTGATGTTAGGAATCCAGTCCGCAACACAAATTTCGCGTGAGAAGGAATTGATTTTAACCACGCTGGTTTGGCAAACAGGGTGAAGTAATCACGCAAATATTCGGTGTTGATAAACAGAAATTAGTTTTAAGTCAACATAACCCAGCAAGCATGCTGCTTTGTTTAAATCAAGTCTAATAAACGTCGAAGAGTAGCTTAACTAGGTATAGGAATGATTGACTACGCATGTTATGTCTGTCTAATCGGTTTATTTGATTAGTTTTGGCCAATTCTTCAACGTCTATTTGATATTTATTTGACATTCTAAGATGTTTAATCGTCCCTTAGACGTGTGTTTAACACAAAAATGCTCGGTGGCAACTTTTAAAAGTGACTAAATTACCTGCAAACAAATAATATACTTTCAGCGAAATCTGCTGACTGCGCTTTTTTTTTTGTTCATGTTCTGATTTACTGTAGGGTAGCAAAGTAACATTTTTATACAAAGTAACACAAAGAAACGTTCAAGTTGCTGGTAATTTCTTTCAAACTTTGTCTGTTTGTGTACAGTATAAGTTATGTGAATTGTCCAATTTGCACACTATGGTTTAATTTTCATTAGGTTGAAAATGTATAAAATAATACATCCATATGCCAGTAGCATCTTTGCATGAAATTTGTCTGCTTTTTCATGTGTGCACATTTAAAACTACAGTCTGTTTTTGGCTGATCAGTAATGTGAGGAAAGTCTGTTACTTTTATGGCTTTGACTGTTGCAGAGCTGAAAGTATGAGACATGATTTTTTAAAATACTGATTTTGTGTAGCAATAAGACCTGGTATTAATTTGTGTGCTTTAATTTGAGATTTATTTAAACAGAGCAGCACTCAATCATCCTAGTCTACAAATTAGGCCCAATCCCAATTCTATTTTTGTTCCCCTTCCCCTTGGCCCTTACAACCAAGTGTTAAGGGGAAGGGCTTCAAAATTTACCCCTAAGAGTTGGGGTACCCCTAAGAACAGCACCTGCACATGTCATTGCGATCTCTTGCTTAATATGAGATCAGACGATTGCGACTGCTGTAGTTACTACAGTTGTGCTATTTTTTTGGTATTTATCTCAAGGAAATCACTCCAGGCATATACTGTATTATGTTATCATGATGATCTAATGTGGCAATAAGATCGTAACTGTACTGTGCATTTACACAGTGGCCATATTCATCTATGTAAACACACGAAAACAACACTAACATTATAGCAGACACTGTAAAAAGCCAGGGTACAGTCAGGGACAGGGTATTTGAGTGTCATCGAGTGTCAGAATGTTGCGGAACTGCCATACAGGAGTTATGATTAGGGACTATAGATCGCAAAATTTATTTATTTTTTTAAAGATTTTTTTATATTTATATAAAGCATATATTTAAACCATGAGCGTGGTTCTGAATATTTTAAAACATGTTTGTTTGTCGTAAAAATTCATAATAATGACAAAATACTAATTTGTGGATCTCCTTGCTTCTGGGTGCAGTGATTCTGCCAGTGTGGCTGGTGTACTCTGGGAAATTTTCTTACCCTTTTGGTTTCGAGTGTGGTCCTGAAACATCTTCGATCGAAGGGCTATTCACCCCTTCCCCTTAGCCCTATGCCTTCAAGCTAAAGAGAATTGGGACACCCCTACCCCTTGATGTGAATGTGTAAAACGAGGGGTAAGCGGAAGGGCTAAGGGGTAGAATTGGTATTGGGCCTTACTTTACTGAGCTCTCTGCATTCTTCAGCTGCTTGTTCATTGTGATGCATAAGTGTTTGGTATTGTTTTGGGGGTTTAATTTCAGCCATGGCTGGATACACGTGGCATTTTGCCTAAAACAGAACCACAGTTCATACACATCATATTTGACAATCTTAAGCTATTCTGGTAATTTGATGTAAGTGGTTTTGGCAGAATAAATGGATCATTTAAGATGATTTTGATTACAGATTGACAGTTTACATGAATCCAATTGGCAAATATACGATTGGTTACTTTGCTTTAAAAGTGATACGCTTAATTTATTGAAAGTGAGTAAACAACTTGAAAATGGGAACTGTTAAATTTACTTAACCTTTTTTTTTTTTTTTTTTAATAATTATGCACATTTTTATTAAGGCAACAGGTTTACTCAAATTTTAAAGTCGACTAATTGCTTTATACACAGGGCAGACTGTGACACTGTAACTGCAGTGTTGCCAACTTTTTTCAATGTAAAGGTGCTAAGCTCTGCTCAAAGTCGCTAAATTACATTAATATGTCAGTTTGAATATTACTGATGCCATCACGTCCAGCAGTTTCTGTTTGTTTAGCAGCCTATGGTTAACAGATGTATTTATATTTCACTAAGTTACATGTGATGTTTTGTAAACAAATTTTGGTATCAAATACATAATTGACAATTATTCCATTATCCAATCAGTCCTTGACCAAACCCCTATATATACACCAAAGCTGTCTTACCTGCAGCATCTCACGACTTAATCATCCCTCCACCACCCCGACACCTCACCTCTTAAGCCTTACAATCCCGGGGGGAGTGTTCTGGGGCCGGGCTAGATACTTTGCTCGAATTCCAATTTCTCTCTGTTTCCTGATAAGGGGAATAACTCGAGTTGGGGTGTCTCTCTGAGCTCAGAGCCCTCTCCCCGGACAGCATGCCAAATACGCTTTATTCTTAAACGATTGCAAGTGTGAACTCGTGAAGTGCATTTTGTCAATTTAATTAAATTTATTGTTGTTTGTTTAGATACAGTATCAGTGTAGATGTGTAGTGAATTTGACATAATAAACTCTGACATAATAAACTCGCACAAGTTCAAAAACTGTCACCAAAAAACTCTGGGATTATGAACAAGAAAATAATAAATGGTCAAATTTAAATGATTGAATTAAAAAAAAAAGCAGATCGGGTGCAAAATAATTTGCCATTTGTGCGCAGACGGGTGATCTGCTCTCAGGCTGCAGGTTTGAGAGACAGCTGTGTGGTAATGGGCCACCTGTGAGTGCTCTGAGGCAAGGGCATCACTCACAAGGAAATCCAAAGATTTGTTGATTGTCTTGTTTCTAGTCTAAATATTTAAATTCTTAAATCAAGAAGTTTTTTCTAGATGAGCAAAAATTTTGTCTTGTTTTTAGAAATGCCAAAATTTAGTTTTTCCTTAAAACAAGCAAAATGGGGCAAGCAAAATCTTGTTTTTCCTTTTAACACAAGATTATTTTGCTTACTCCATTGGCAGATCATTTAGCTCAAAATTAAGTGAAAAACTCACTTAATTTTGACTATTTCTGAAACCAGCACAATATGTTTTGTCTTGCAAACAAATCAAATTAAGAAAAGCATTTTTTTTGCTGTACAGGGATTATAAAAATGTAAATTTTTCCAAAGAGAGACTAAGAATGCGCCTTATTAATTCTGCTGTAGTCAGCACCTCTATAAGTAAATTAAATTAACTTGCTGAGCTATGAGCTTTGAGTTTATTTGCTTAATTTTAAGGCAACAGGTTTACTCACTTTAAATTAAAGTCAACTACTCGCTTTATAAAAGTACAAGTAGCGACGCTACTAGCTTAACTACATTTCTCAGTAGTGTGGCGGGTAGCGTCGCTACTTTATAAATCCAATAGCTTTTCAGTAGCGAAGCTATTTTATTTTACTTTTTAGTCAAGTAGCGCAGTAGCATCCACACAAGCTACATTTACCGATCGCAGATCAATAAGTGACAGCACCAACATTCATGGAGCTTTGAGGCCGGTGTCTAGCCGATGAAGGCAAATCCATATGATGGCGAGTGATTTCTTCCTGTTTTATCATGGTTGACAACTTTTTGGTGCATTACTGCCACCTCTCACTCTGGTCGGTGATGTCTCAAATCAATCATTGTGCTGACACAAGAAATTTGCTTGATGGAAAGATGACGGAGAGAGAGGAGTTGTATAGTTTACTGTAGTAAAAGCTAAAGTGTACTATGGTAATTAATATTATTTTATAATAGTTTAGTTTAATCCCTTTTCATAAATATTTCCCATTACTATATATTACAATTAGTATTTTAAATGTGTAACACCTGGTTTTATTGGATTTTTTTGTTTTTGCTGTTACTATAACTTGTTTTTGTTTGGTACAATATTATTTACAGTAAATAACTGAACTGAACAATTCTGCCTTATGATTCATTGACAGTTTTATTGATTAGATAGTAGTGTAGCTAATAGCTTAGCTCACTTTGTTTTTCAAGTAGCTTGCCCAACACTGTTGTCTTGAGTTAAGTCAAAATTGATTGACTTTCTGTAAAACTAGTAAAATAATCTGCCAATGAGGCAAACAAAATAATCATGAGGTTATTTTTGCTAAGTTAAGTGAAAAACTCACTTAATTTTGACATTTTTTTTCTTAAAGCAATAAAATATGTTTGGTCTTTCTAGAAACAAGACAAATCAAATTAAGAAAAGTATTTAATTTGCCGTGCAGGGATCATAATGTAAATTATTTCCAAAGAGAGACTAAGAATGTGCCTTATTTATTCTGCGGGAGTCGGCACCTCTAAACTAAAATAACTTGCTGAGCTGTGAGCTTTGGCTGAGATCACAAAAATAGCTGCCTTTTTATTATGAGCAAAGTTCATCAACCTTTTGATGCGATAGCTAAACAAAAAAAGCCACACAGGACGCCAGGACATCTGTAGAAATCTGTCTTGCCTTCTGTTGTACTCCATATGCTGTGTGACATCACTAAATAAATAAATAAATTAAAAGTAAATCAACTCCTACTTTTGAGTCTACGCTATCAAATTATGCCTGAATGGCTTCTAAAATACCAACAACGCTTAATGCCTTGGATCATTTATTAAATGCACTGTAGCATGCTAAACGCAGTATATCTTTCTTCACCAGCTTAAAGTTCCGACTAAATTTGTTAGTTCTACAGATCAGTTGTTTCTGAGGGACTTCCATCGAATCACAGTGAATTATTAGTTTCAAAATTGTTGTGCTTAAATGGTTTAGCATTTAGATTAAAGTTTTAAGCTGAATTACTTTGGTAAAGTACGTTCTTATTGGGGAATATGTAAATTTAACATAAAAGTGACAGTTTTAGAAAATCTGTTATGGTAAATAAGTGTACATGCATAGAAATAATCCTTATTTTTAAATATCTTGAAATTATGTGAACTATGTGTGAAGAAGCCATGGTATGCTCTTTTGGATAAATTTATGCGCATTTTATATTAATCATCCACATATTTTGGGTTACCCAGCCAGCATAAAATGCTGCAGAATCTTCAATCCCTCAGCAGGAAAGGGTCCGTGTTGGTCCTGGAGCGAGGAGTGTTGTTTTTGTGTGCAGTGCACCGCTAGTGAGTTTATCTTGGAAGCTCATCCCAGGAGATCCTCCAGATCTGTCACACAGGAGGTCCTTCAGTGTTTTTCATTCAATCCCAAAAGACACTATGATTAAGTGAGGCACTGTGGGAAATGGGGAGATGTGAATCAAGAGTCAGACATTGGGTAAATGTTGAGCTGATTGAGCATCAGCTTTCCACTCTTCAAACCACTGCTATTAGGCGCTTTTATTTTGCTTGGTTTGATGAAACCTGTTCTGTATGTGTGTGAGTGTAAAAGATGTTTGAACTTTAACTTTGAAATGGTGCAGCTAGTCTATAGAGAATAACCACGAGAATTTAGAATCATGAGATACCATCTGCTATGATCACAAGCGAGCTAGCATTTGCAGATCCCTGTAGAACTACAGGCATGCAATGTTAATGACCTACATTTCCCATAAGGCAGCTCACACACACCAGACCAGTTCTGGATCACCCCTGATTACTTGGACACAGCTGTAGTTCATGTAGACTGGACTATATATTAGTGGTGGGCAGAGTGAAACACTTGAAGCTTCGATGCTTTTAAATGTTTTGAAACCAGTCTCTACAGTGATGCCTAGAGTCCGTTCTTCGTTCGTGGATTACTCCGTTAGCTGGATTTGGATATTGACAATTTGACATGATCCAGGATCGTTTAGTTCTTTAAAAAACTACGGAGCAGGTTCATTTCATATAAACAGGATTAGATCGGGTCAGTTAAAGCAAAGATAATGCTGAAAGTATGTAGCAAATGCTGATATTTTCTTACAGTAGTTATATACACTTGGGAAAATAGTAAAATTTTTTTATATATAAAGATTTAATGTATATAAATATGTATAAAGTAAAAAATATATTAATAAAATTTGTGCAATTTGCTCTCCGAAACAAAGTACAAAGACTGCCATCTGGTGGTTTAAAGAAAATTTATTGATATGAACTTTTTAGATACAAACGCGTACATGCACAATATTTGACTTAAAAAAAAAAAATTATAATAATAAAATAAAGGATAATAATGCAGTCATGCACGTGTTTTGATTGCTAATATACCAGTGATTTGATGCTTCAAAAAAGTTGCAGACACTTTTACCGATATCAAAATGCTTTTTTGATGCAAAATTAACTTATGCAGTTATTCCTTACGTCGATTTAAAAAAAAAAAAAAAAAAAAACTTGAGTGGGCCTAGGCTACTATAATAAAGAAAATCTTCATTAAATGTAGAACTAAATACATTGATATGCATTGAAAAACATGATGAATACTCTTGACACATGAAAGTGTAAAACCTGCAGCTCACAACAAATGTGGAAAGTTATTGCGTGTCATATTTAACAAACCATTTACTGCTAATTTTATGTAATTTTGCTCGCATGGATAATTGAATATTAATCAGATGATGTCATTATGCTGCTGTGCCGTCAGCCAATCTGATCATGCTGATCATGATTTCGAGTATCAATAGATCAGTCCTTCACAACACACAGCGATCTCAGATCAGTTCATCCAGACATTTTTATCTCATTCGCTAACTTGTTTGAAGAACCAAATTAGCCAGAGATCAATTATCAAGATTAAAAGATCCAGGATCTGCCAAATCATCTTAGATCATTTAAGTGACGTACGAAGAACGGACCCCTAGTGGTCATTTTTAAATATTGCTTTAGAACAGTTTCGTCAAATAAGCAATTACGCAAATTGAGGAATTTATACCCCACGTTGTTGAATTGGGGTTTCAATTTCAAGAATTGAGGTGAGAGTTTCTGACTAGCATGCAGAGATAATGGGCTTGAATCCTGGGTGGTTCAGATA
Organism: Danio aesculapii; assembly: GCF_903798145.1. Taxonomy (NCBI): domain Eukaryota; kingdom Metazoa; phylum Chordata; class Actinopteri; order Cypriniformes; family Danionidae; genus Danio; species Danio aesculapii. The sequence goes on from NC_079437.1 coordinate 20,257,782, forward strand.
TAGACATTTTAGTTTTTAAATGCTCTGTTCTTGTAGCATGTTTTGTTTTAACTTTGGTCTGACATCCCAATAAACATTATGTAAATGTCTTGTTTTAGGTCATAAAAAATTAATGGTTACTGTGTACACGCACTGTCCTCTAGGCCAGTGTTTCTCAACCACATTCCTGGGGGACCTCCAGCCCTGCACATTTACTATGTCTCCTTAACCAAACACACCTGATTCATATCATCAGCTCATTAGCAGAGACTAAAAGACCTGTAATGGGTGTGATAGACAAAGGAGACATCCAAAACATGCAGTGTTTGTGGTCCTCCAGAAAGTGGATGAGAATCACTGCACTAGGCTGCAAAAGTCTGTGAACATTACAAAGCGTTTCTCTTGTGTAGTCTTGCCGTGTTTTTGACCATTGTCTTGTTGACCGTTTATGTTGTTCTGCTTCCTCTACTGACCTCTTTGACAATGACGCTTTTAGATTACCCTATCATTTACGCCTGCTTTAACTATTGCCTGCCTGATTGAGATTTAATAAACTGCATTTAGACCCTCACCTCTCTCGTCCCCGACACAATGTTACACCAACAAACCCCTAAACTAGGCACTTTGTTTGCTAAACCACTAGTTAATATTACTTTGTAAAAAAACAAAATTGTCTACTGATTATAAACGTCTATGATCCTGCACAAATACGTTCCTGTAGTCATTGTTTTAGTTGTCAAGTACTCGTGAATGACTGAACATAAATAATATGTACAATCGTGTTTTCGTAACTTACACTGAGATAATAGTTTTTCCCCCCTAAATTTTCCATTTACTTTTCATAAACCTTCACTTTGAAAATTATTTACGAAAGATTTTGGGTAAATAAAAATACTGTTGTCATGATTTTAGTTTTTATCTGAAAATGAAGTGTCATTATGAATGAAGTTACTACCGATTTCTCTTTCTGATTTAATACTTTTTTTATAAACAATAAAAAAAAAAAAAAAAATCATGACCTTATTCTAATGTAAAACATACAGAGGCTTCATCTCTCTCTCTCTCTCTCTCTCTCTCTCTCTCTCTCTCTCTCTCTCAGAACTCTTCTGTTTCTAAAAGACTGGGATGTTTTGATTTGAATTTTGGTGAGAACAGTTCTGAATGCATATTGAGTTGGTTATGCATAATCTAATGCACATGCAAACTCTCTGATGCATCAAATAATGGCTTAGAGCTTTCCTTTAGACAATAATTTGATCCATCATAACCAGATGGTACAAATCTTTACATATATTTATATTTGGGTTTGAAGCCCCCTATAAGGCATCAGGCAATCCTATGACAGCATTTTAGATTTTTTTTATAGCAGATTAATTTTAAACCTCTTATTTGGTTAGTCTTGTTTTATTTTTATGCTAATGGGTGACACTTGGATGATTCTAAAGCACATCAATGTTTATTGGTTTCACGCCAGTTAGTTTTATTTGTTTACATTTTAAGCAATCTTAAATAAGGATTTGGATGCATTAAATTAATCAAAAGTGACTTCATAAAGAGTTCTGAAAAAAAAAAAGAAATGACAAACAAAATAATTAAGCTGCAAAGCTGTTTTCTTAAGAATTTTATTTATTTTTTATGAGCAGCATGTCAGCATATTGGATTAAGTACTGATTAAGTAAGGGATAATCAACCGCTTGCGATGTGTTTAAGGATTTTGAATTTTAAGTGCAAAGATTAGTTTCAAAACTATTTCTAAATTCACTTCCAATTTTCAGCAAACGAATAAATAAACCATAATAACGAAGAGTGGTCAAAAAACTAAGTTCTATCCAAACACGTGTCCTATTCTTATGCCCCATATGGTGATGCATAAGTCTCCAAAACCCAACAGGTGGACAAATCTAAACGTTTTATTAAAACAAATATAAATATGCATATAAATAAAAATAATAATCATAATAATAAAAACATTATACAAATGCAAATTGTCATTAAAACTGAAAAAAGCACCCCGAGCTGAGGACATAATAGGTATAATAGGTATAATTTTTGTAACAGTTTAATTCTTTTAACATGCCTCCTTTAAAGACTAGCACACCCATGAGACCACAAAGTGGTGCAAAAGGATTTGGGATTTTAACAACGTGGTGCAAAACATGAAAATTAGAGTTGCGCTGATCTGAAAATGGCAACAAATTGTGCAATAAGGCGCAAGACGTGTTTGGCACAGTGTATGATAGGGCTCTACAAATAACTAATATTCTCGCTTTGTTAAAAAAAAAAAAAAAAAACTCCTAACTTGATTTTGTGGCATAATTGAGTATTTTTCTAATTTTATGGATTTCCCATCCGCTATTAACAGTCCTCATTGGTTTCAGTGCGAGTTACTATTGTAACTACAAACGTTTGAGAGAAGCGCATTCATTTCGAACTGTGATCAAAACTGATTGGAACTACCCGTGCGTTTAAATGAAAATAATGCCCTCCCTTCAGCCAATCAGAATCCATTTTTAACAGACCATGGAAAAATAGTAAAATTTATAAAAAAAAATCTGAAATGTTATTTAATATTATGTCATTTCAAAATACAGTTGCAATGTATTTTTGACCAAATAAATAGTCTTAAAGGGGAAATAAAGCATTCAGTCAAGTTTAACTTATTTTGTACATTGGATTCCACTTTAATGAAAATATATTAAACAAACTCAATTTAATGTAACTATTTAGAAGAAAACTGCGTGTTTTACTATAGATTTTAGACCTAGGGCACCGCCATCTTGGAATGTCGCTGTGTCTGACGTCACGGGGTTGGTTCCGTTCGCTTGGCAGAACAGATATAATGGAAGTAAAGGAGACCGTAAAGCCTAATTTAACCCAATGCGTGAAGTTGTGGGTGTGGAGTTGCTGCAAATACAAGCATCAGATGTGTGTCTAATATAAAAATTAAATATTTATTATTTTTTTCTTTTTTCCCTTTTAATTACTGATCATTTGATACGCTTTGATTCACTCTCTGTATTACGCTGCCTGACTGCCTGTCTGTGATTGTAACGGACTCAACACGGAGACTGGACAGCTTAATTTAACCCAATGCATAAAGTTGTGGACCAGCATCACAGTGCTGGTGCAAATACAAAGACAGGCATTTAAGTGTCTTCAGTTGTGTCTTTTTCTTTTGTTAATACCTTTCGTTGGATGCGCTGTGGTCCACTCTCTCCCGCAGCTCCAGCGCTGCCTGATGAGGGCATTTACATTCAGACTAACGCAACGATTAAAATCATACATGACTTCATGCTTTGTCACGTCTGTGTGGATTATGTAAAGACATATTCCCTCATCAAGTTGAACAACTTGATCTCTCAACATGTATGAAGGATTTAAAAACCTGCCATAAGAAAAACCGAACTGATTTTAGTTTGGTTTGAACATGAGCAGAGGCGAGGGGCTGTAGCAGTGAAAAGTGAAAGTACCCGCCCCCATTACGTCAGTAATGATTCACTCTCTGTATTACGCTGCCTGACTGCTGATGGGCATCACATACAGGCAGTCAGGCAGCGTAATACAGAGAGTGAAGCTAAGTGCATCAAATAATCAGTTATTAAAAGGGGGAAAAAAAGAAAAATAGAATAAATCTATATACTTTTATATTAGACACACATCTGATGCTTGTATTTGCAGCAGCTCCACGTCCACAACTTCACACATTGGGTTAAATTAGGCTTTACAGTCTCCTTTACTTCCATTGTATCTGTTCTGCTAAGCGAACGGAACCAACCCCGTGACGTCAGACACAGCGACATTCCAAAATGGCGGCGCCTTGGGTCTAAAATCTATAGTAAAACTTGCAGTTTTCTTCTAAATAGTTACATTAATTGAGTTTAATATATTATTTTATTAAAGTGGAATCCAATGTACAAAATAAGGTAAACTTGACTGAGTGCTTCATTTCCCCTTTAATATAACCATATTATCAATTATTATTTTTTAAAACAATAATTTGAGTTTAAAAAATGACTTTTTATTGTATTTGTCTGTAAAAATGTAAACTGTATAGACAATCAACATACAAAGTCCCAAAACGTTCAGGTTATTTCCACATTGAAATGAATAAAATTTTGCATCCCAGGTATGTGCTCTCAGGCTTCTGTTCCGCAGTGAAAAGAAAACGGCAACAACTGAAAATAATATGCATTTATTTTCCCTTATTTCATGCTTCAAACAGGGCTCAGACAAGACAGACTCAGTATCTGTTAAATTGATAGGCGAGTCCCTTGAGTCCAGCATGTTTGGTTATGATGAGAGACAAAACCGAAAGGTTTCCAATTACTGCTTGCTGAAACTCTCTTGCCTTATTTTGGTGTAGAGTCAGACTTCTGGATATACGCAAGTTTTTCTCCCCACACGCTCATTAATAAGGCTCCTGACATGGGATGCTGTCTCCTTAGTCAGGCAGATCCCATTGCATTTCATTACTGCGGGTTCAGCACCAACCACAAACAGACGCTTCATTGCCCTCTGTCATGATGGAATTGCTTTGTGTTCCAAGTTAAGCTATATAAAATAAACAGCACTCTTGAGGCAGGCCTCTTAATTGTTTTATGTCACATGCACTTTCGCAGACACGTGTGCGATGTTGTACAGGGTGTTGGATATTTAATGGAAAATTTAGAAATGACCCTGACCAATAAGTACAGCGCTTTAGTGGCCTGTCAGTTTTGATGGTTGTCTGTATAGATGCTAGCTGGAATTTAAAACAACCCTCAAACATCGCTCTTCACTGTTGTCATCCTTAATTTAACCTTATGCCTGGCATATTTTTCTTTTTGAGTTTTGAAAGGGATGTAAACTAATGGCTTGTTTACACCGAGGATGATAACTATAAATTTGGATGTTTATGCATGTTACTGTTGGTGCTTCTCAATATCCTTCCTCATTTGCTTGTACCACCATCTTAATACACTGAAACCAAACGTATTCATCCATCATCAGACAGGAAGTTTTTTTGAGGAGGCATAAGTGAGGGTACGAGTGGATGATTTAATGACCTAACGCACAGTAACACAATGTAAATTATCTGCAGTAATAATATTCTCTCGCCACAGCAGAAATTTCAAACACATTTTAAGCGTTAAGTTACTTTTTAAAATGTATTTATTTTTGACCAATCCATTAATTTTGAACATACTTTTTCAGCACAAACATAAAGCATAACTAATGAATGGTTTATTGTTAATATGAAGTAAAATAAACTGACAAATGTGGCATTTTGTGGAGATTGAAACTATTACAATGTAAATAAGTGTCTCTAATAGTCAGGAATTATGATATGCAGGCAAAATCAATGGTGTACAGTATTTAATCGTAATGCTTTGAAGTCCCCTTCCCTCGATTGCAAAGGGGGTGGAGCTGTGTGAGACGTGAGAAAAGGAAACGGGGATGCCAAAAATATCAAAGCTCTCTGTTCATAGGTATGTGTGGATTTATTAGAGCTGTGCAATATATCAAAATATCACAAATGGGCATATTGCAGTATAGATATTGCAAGAGTTCGTAATAAGTGATGTTTAAATACAAAATAGCTACATGTTGGTAAACAGTCAATTTATGAATATTTAATAATTATGATTATTAATTATGAATATTCAGAATTACTTTTGTTTAACAAAATAAATAAAACAATGACTTCGTCCGCTCAGCTGAGCAGACTTTTTAATTGTTTTTTTTATTTAAAAAGGGAAAGTAGATGAATAGTTTAGAAGTTTTAAAAATAATTTTAATTAAGCTGGTAGTAAGGATCTTTTGTTTAAAGTGAATGTTTCTGTGAGGCAAAAAAAAAGACAGTCCAACATGATTATGAAGTGATTTAATGACTAGTCTAACGCATAATGAACAAAACACACAGTACATTAAAACAAAAGAACAGCAAGGAAATAGAGAATTTAAATTTTAAAAATGGCAAATTTTACTCCGTTTTTTGTCATTTGCGGAGCAGATCGGTAGCTACATAAGGCGCAAACTTTTAAAACAAGTTTAAAATTGTCGGGGGTGAAAAAGGAAAAGGGGACTCAAGGGAGTCACAGGTACAGAAAAGAGTCCTGGAGATGTTGTCAGGACCTTCTGCATGGATTTTGGGGTGTGGATCATATCTCTTAAACTCAATTCCTGGAGTGCCGCAGCACTGGGTTGGAGGAACACTGTACAATCAAACACACCTGATCCAACTAATCAAGGTGTTCATGACTACTGTGGACTATTAAGCAGGTGTGATTTGGAGGTGGTTGGAGCTAAACAGAGCTGTGACCCTACAGGAATTGAGTTTGAGACCATTGGTGTTGAGGAATTTTGACCATTGATCAAGTCACACCCATTTTCTACTGACTGACCAATGGCGTGAGGAAAAATTGTGTGAGAAACTTTGTTCCTCTTGTTGGGGTATGTCCTAGCTCATGAACTGTAGAATTATGTACAGAGCAGAATGATACCAAACATGATAGTTTAAGCGCACCTTAAGCAGGATCTATGCATTTATACATTTAACATTATAGGAGGTCTATTGCTGCATGCATGTAATATTTTAACTACTTTTGCTATAGAACAGAACATGTATATAGATTACAAACAAACACATTATTATATACATTTTAGAGTGAGTTGTGGGTTCTAATAGTCCATTTTAGTGTGTGTTCCCAAGATGGAAGGTGGTTTTTCCCCTCTGGAATGTCTCTTGAAGACCTAGGAGGATGAACCTAGGTAGCATCTTGGTAGATAAGATGCCACAGATTGACTTTACTCTGACTTTTTGGCATTGGGTGTCATAAATATCATGTCAACTGGCTTCAGACCCTTTTAGCAGGACAAAATGGAATTTCAACTCCAGACTATGTTGCACAGTACAATGGTATATAATTAGACATTTTTGGCCACCAAAATGGACCCCTATAGGTCAAAAGTAAACCTTTTTAGAAAGTTACTGCCCCAGTGACAGACCTTGTACCTTTCAGTACAGTGAACCATGTAATGTGTGTGTTTTAGATAAACCTTTTCAGAATGTGAACACCTGTTTTCCAATAATTTAAGGTTTCCCTGCAGCCTTTGAATGTTAGTCACAACTGACTGAGGAGTCTGCGGGTTTCACGTCTGGATCATGTCATTCAGGCGTGTATTCTTTGACAAAAATCCATTGGGATTTTAATCATCATTTATATTCCTCACCAAACTCCACTAAAGCAAAAGTTTTTTAGTAGATGGTCAGTCTGGCATTTTTTTTAATGTAGGAAAATTGACCTAAACCAAGCCTTGTCATTCCATTGTGAAAACACTTTTGCATTTGAATGCACACACACACACACACACAAAAAAGGTTAGTGTCTTTCTCCAAACTGTCTGAATAGTGTTTGCTGTAATCTCTCAAAATCACCTGAAACGCTGTGCACCGTTTTTTTGGGGGGGATGCTTTGAAAGCTTTGATCTGCAAAAATTATGCTGTGGCCGGGTTGTCATTTTTAAAAATGTAAGCAAAAACTTGAATTTCCTGTAAAGTCTCACTGCCCATCAAGCGTTGCCCTTTCTTTTAATTAATCCGACCTAATGCCTGACTAGACTAATTATCTGCCATAATCTGCAACAATAGCTATACAACCCAGTGATGACTCTAGCGCTGTTAGAGAATGGCAGCAACCCACTGAAACATTCAACCACTCTCCCCAATCCCATTTTTTCATTAATTTGCAGAAATGTATGTAATTGCTCTTATTTTAGGTCATTTAAAGCCGCTCTGCTCCTGTTAGTGTCTACTGTGGGCCACTCTAATCAATGCCACCATTAGATTAGTAATGAATCTGGCTGTAATCGAGAGATAAAGGCTTATTGACCATGTGAAGGCAGAATGGGGACTGCTCATGGGATGAAAGGCATCAGCTCTCGTTTTAAGGCCAAATTCTTTCAAACATTGGAAAATGCATTTTAGTAGTGGAACAACTTTTTAAATTTTTTAATCAAATGCAGTGGAGTAATATGTACTGTACTAGAGATCTGTGCGGGACTGGATTTTAAATACCGCTCCTGCCAGGTTTTATTCCGCACCCGACCTCTCCCACGTATATTCAGTCTTTGTTCACCCGCTGCCCGGGTACATTGTGCAAGGATTGTAGGCTATATGTCAGTTTTGTTTCCACCTTTATGATGATACACGAGTGCCGCATGACGTGCAGTGAGATTTGTGGCTGGTGAGGCACTGACTCAACTCTCACCGATTGTTTCATTTATCATATCAGCATTGTTTCTATACATAGCAAGTACATATTGGGGGAAGAAAAAATTTAAAATGTATAGCGGTTTAAATGTCTCTCTAGATAGATGGATAGATAGATAGGTGGAGGTCTTTCGGGAGTGCTATATTGTTAGACCACCAAATTACACCAAAGTTACCGACCAACCTACTACCGTGTTTATTTGGAAGTTTATTCCCGCACCGCAAGAAATTTGGGTGGGTCCCACGGTACCTTTTGAATGTAGTTAAGTTAATAGCCCTTAATCTCCTAGAATAGTGAGCAGCTTTTGCTTCCTTAACCTTTGGCTGTCAATGATCTTTTTAGCTAACTAACTAGTATAATACTTCACTGTAAAACCCAACAGTCAACTTTATCAAATGAAATAAGTGAAGCTAACTCTAAATATACTGAAAGTTAATTTTACTCATTTGAAAAGAGATTTGAACTCCGCGTTGAAGTTAATGAGTTAACTAAATCCTCCATTACTTCAGCTTAATTGGAGTAAGTTCAGAGTACTCGTATAGTTTTTTTAACTCATGGTTTGTAGCAATCGGTTTCCTCAAACGGTTTGAGTTGCTTTAACTTATTGGGTTTTACAGCACTCAGCTGGTTTGAGTTCTCTTTTTTTTATTAAATTTTACTGTGCTCAAATTGCTTCATTTGCTCTAAATAGATTAAGTTCACAGTACGCATTAGGATTAGTTTTTTTGACTTAAATGGTTTGTTGCAGTCGGTTTCCTCAGATGGTTTGTGTTTAACTTATTAGGTTTTGCAGTGTAGTTGGTTAGCTAAAAATTAAGTTGATAGAAATTGGTTGACATGGCAAAAGCCGCTCACTATACGCAAAGTACTTAACCACCTCGATACTGCGTCCTCTTATTTGTGTGATCGACATGGAGTATCTGAAGTTTTTAAAGGATCACAAAACAGTTTAAAATTTTTTTTAGATGTTGACAGTCATATGTGTCCCACGTTACTAAAAACACATTTAGGCACACCTTTCACTAAAAAGTAAAAATAGTTTTTTGCGTTGTTTAGAGCAAATTTGTTCTTCTGGTTTAAAAAGAAATTTAAGCAACGTCACAGCGACGTGATCATTGTGTAAATCCCAGCACAGTGATTGGCTATCTGTACCAGCCGGTACAAAGTGACGTCATTTGAGTTTTCAGCACATCTGTTCATTAATTAATGTGAAGAACTTGGTTCGAACCAATCAGCACACTCTATTGTGGACTAGATGCAACTTCATTAATATGCATGATATAGTTTTGAAGAGTCCTTTTACCTGTTACAGTGTTCAGAGAGACCCCACTTAGTGTTGCCAACCGTAATTCAATCAAGTATTAGAAGAGTTGTTTTTGAGACATGGGTCATCAGTGTTGCACTTATAAATGTGCCACAACAAAGGTTCTGTTTTCATTTCCACGCGAGGAGAGCACAGCTTGCGTGTAGACCCACATGTGTGGATTACAGTGGTCTGCTAACATGCGATCAAAAATATGTTGGCAAGAAATCTTTTTTACCCAAGAGTTTTTTTCAAATCTGGAAATGGTGAAATCCGAATTTGTCACACAATTTTTAAATTTTTTTTTTTTTTTTTTTTTTTTTTTTAAAAGGCGCAGTTCCAGTTGATGTTGATTGTCCTGTCTCTATGGAATTGGTAAGTCTGTGATCAGTGTTTTTTTGTTTATTCAGATGGCAAAGTTAGTTAGTATCATCAGCTGTACTCCTTTCAGTTTTTAAAGACATGCATTAGTCAAAATGATTAAGTTTACAGTAATATCACTACAATATTATGGACGGAAAATCCTCCACTTCAAAACCGCTCTCAGTTCTGCTGTAAATGCTGCTCTCCAAATCACCGTCTATCTGTGTTTGTGTGGCTGATGTAAAAATCAGCTGTAGTGAATGCATTAAAACTCCCCTTTTCATGCAAACCCCTCCCTTTTTTTGCCACTCGACACTCCCACCTGAACAAATATTACAAATAATGATATTAATAGAACTACTACTACTCATTTAAATGTGTATCTCTTCCTAAACCTTTCAAGCTATGTCTACTAAACTGTCGTCAGACCTTCAGACTGGTCTGATTCAGGTTACTATATCTTTTCCAAATGATCCAATTTGCTGTTGTCCTGCATATTCATTCTAACAACATGTTAGTTGCATGTTAATCATAATAAACCTGACACATTAAAAACGGCAAATGTTCAAGCTAAGCTTTCTCAAGCCAGTATTTGTCTTCAAACTTTCTCATCCAGTTTTTAGAAGAAACAAACCTACCCATACAGGGATTCCCATATTAAATTTGTTGTCATTGCTTTATGCCAATCGAAAGCGTAAATTCCTGCATGTTGGCTGAAAATTGGTTTTGAAGGCATATGTCGGAGTTGGTTTGCAGGGCTGCATACCTCCAAGTTAAGCCAAATCCTTTTGAAATGCTTTCATTACTTCCTGGAGAGCCGTGGGCACGAGGAGACACACTGTTGCTTCAGACTGGGGAGGAATCTCGTTTCTAATGCGTTATTGCATTTGGAACTAGAAGGCCTGTGCTGTGCTCGCTTCTGGTGTTTGCATTTCACTTCTGGTTTTTAATACATTCCAAGAAGGCAAAAACATTGACTTTCACAAGTGTTAGCAAAACAGTTTAACTGCTGAGCTAAAATGATTGAGACAATTTATATTATATTACTTACACTTGTGTTTTTTGAAGTAAAGGGACTCCGTTCATTTTGTGTTTTCATGATAAATGCATCACTACCACATAGTTTTAGGACATATTCAAAACTCCTGTTGATTTAGAGAGGATAACCCAAAAAGCTGTACATCAGACATGAATTTTAATTTGTTTACAGACCTTGAACTTGGTTTGGCATGGTGTAATTTATTACAGAAGGTAAACATGGAAGGAAGCGGTTTTATTACACTGATGTAAAGACATGGCATGATGCAATATTGGCATCCTCTGTGGAAAAACATTCAAAACAGTCTGGGATTCTGAAGTACGAGTATCTGATAAAACTTTGAATCCTGAATACTATTTTAATTTAATAACTACAGCATATAACACATTAGGCCTGTGCAATTTAATCAAATCCGGTTTCGATTTCGATTTTTGGCTTTTAACGATTATGAAAAACCATTAATCGAGATAAACGATTGCATCATATACCGCCCCCTTTCTAGTTGTACACATTTGTTGCTCTGCAAAGCTTAGTTCCAAGTGAAAATGACTAAAAGCATGTACTGTAATGTATCGTTTGCAGCACGGGATGCGCATCATTCATTGATGTACGTTTAAATCATTGATATTTTTAAAAGTGCGAAAGAGCGCATGCTGGTGTGTGTGTGTACGCGCGCCGCACTTAGCCTTGGACAGGCTCGGAGATGAGCAGAGCCCACACATCTAACGTCATCTTAATGCGAGCGCTTTAATGGTCAAATACATGCACATTTGTGTCAGAGCACGGTGTTTAGTGATTATTCATATTAGCCCCCATTAGTGTAATAAACAAACAAGTTGAGAATCAAAACGTATGTGAAAGAGAAACTATATCAGAGCCGCGCTGTTCTTAAAGTGACAGCGCGCTATATTCTAGCTGCCGCCTGTTTTATTATTAATCAAACAACAAAAGGAGAAAATCCCTCACTGCTCTTGACTGAAGGACTTTTGTAGCTATATGTTTTTTTTAATTTTCTTACAGTGAAGATGCTTAAAGCACAGTTTAAACATAACAGATTTAATAACTCTTTTCTAACAACTGATTTCTTATCTTTCTATGATGACAATACATTATATTTGATATTTTCAAGATACTAGTTTTCAGCTTAAAGTGACATTCGAAGGCTTAAATAGTGTATTTAATTCATTGCCTGCAGAAGAAACTACTGTTATGCAATCACAATATATTGCTTAAAGGGGCTAATAATATTGAGCTAATAAAATAGGCTTCAAAATATTTAAACCTGCTTTAATTCTTGCCGAAATGAAATAAATAAGCCTTTCTCCAGAAGAAAAAATCTTATAGAAAATGCTGTGAAAAATTCCTCTGTTAAACATCATTTGGAAAATGTATATAAAATTCACAGAAGAGTGAATAATTTTAACTTCAACTGATAATCCTTTTTGAATAATCGTGATTACAATTATGACCAAAATAATCGTGATTATTATTTTTCCCATAATCGAGCAGCCCTATAAAACATCATGCTCATCATGATGTTAAAAGTATGTGAAGAATATTACTTTAAATATCACTGTTTAAAATAATTTTTCTTGATGGTCTTCCATATAGAGTAGTTGTGCTTTATCAATAGAGATTCATGAAGTCAGTTTGTCATCTATTTTATATCTAAAATTATTATCTTAAAGTGGCTTGCTTTCTAAATACTATAATGGTATGCAGTGTGTAATGTAGCTTTAGCAAAAAGTCAGCAAAGTTATTAGACTAAATATAGTTTGCATAATTTTGCATAATACAAACTAATGGACAGTATTGGCTGCCTGTGACTTAAGGTGGTCGATGAATATTGAGAAGCAGTTATTGTAGAGACAAAATAATTATAGTAGTTCTTAACTCTTGTTTAAAATCACTGAAGATGCTAAATGAATATTTTATTGCATATCAGAATTTTACGAGCGAATTCACACGCGCAATAATAATATAGATTTTATTGATTTCATTCATGAGCACTCAGTGAATCATATAAATGCCTCTAATAGGATATATGCATGCAGACTTTTTTAATTTCAGCCAGCCAGCCTCAGGGCTTCCGGTGAATTGCCATCCCATTTAAAATCGCTGCGTTTAAGATCTGATTTCTTTAAAAAAACAAATAGCGATCTTAACTGCCTGAATGAGATGCGATATGAAGTGGGTATCAGACCAAACAAGAAACACTGCATTAAATTGTTTTTCCCGCACCAAAACTTTTTTTTTTTTTTTTTTTTTAATATGGAAATTTTACCCAAGTATTTTCACTGGAGGTTCTATGCTAGCCTGCTGCTTACGACTATGTCTGCATTTAAATGTCTTGCCTCTCTTATGCTTAAGCATTTATTTGGTGGTTAAAGTCTATTTAACTGATTATATTTGAATTACATTACGTCATCGATGCTGTAAAAGGAACCTTATGAGATTAAAAATAGTCACAAAGCTTTCATCGAAGTTCATCATTGGCTAAAAAAACTTGCTGTGCATATAGTCCATGGATCGTTGTGTTAAGTTCGAAAGAAACAACCCAAATTCCTAATTAATACTAATTCATACTACTGTAGCAACATGCCAATTCATGTTAGCCACATGCTAAATTGTCAATTAATTCTAGCAAAAATGCTAAAAACCATTTAAACCAATATGTGACATTAAATAATTGTAGAAACTTGAAGCAACATGTTACTAACATGTCTACAAGAATAATTAACATGTTAATTGTTTCTAGAATGAAGTAGCAAGTTGTTAGCAACAAGTTGACAACATGTTCTTGGTAATGTGCTAGTTCTTGTTAAGAGTGGGAACTGAAGTTGAATACTGATTCTTTCCAACTTACACTCCTATAAAAAGCAAATGTAACTGCTCTTTAGAGAGCCAACGATTCTGCCTTATATAGTACAGTACCTCTGTGTGTCTCATTCACTGTCACACACCTACACAGTCTACATTCGCATTCTGCATAACTTTAAAGTGAAATCATTTTAAGGGCCTCATCTGCTCACTTGCTTACGCACGTTCTCCTCCACCTCCACGCTGTCTTTTTCATGACAGATTATGGCTTTTTATGAAAGCACTGAATATCATTCTCACAAAACATCTCAGTCAGGAAGCTGCCAGGGTTGCTGGAGACTTTCAGTTCAGAGCTGCTAAATATGTATTCAGAGAGGCTGAGACGACTGTTGATCTGATCAGCCCACTTCTAGCATGGCAGGTAACAGACTGGTTTGTGTTTGAAGTTCTATTGTTCACTTAAATTATTGCAATGTAGTGTTTGTTTTCATTTATTTATTTTTATAAGGCAACTGAATGGTTAATTGTGCCAGAAAGGGCTTTATGATGCATGGTCTCTTTTAATACACAATACACTTTGTGGTTAACCAGAAATGGACAGTGAAAAATATTGATGATATTGTGATACAATATCTCTTCTACTAGGGAGTCCTGGTCAAGACAGGTAGCACAGGACAGGATTACAAAAAATACATATCACAACACGTAGACAAACATAAATATAGTATAACCATAATCAAATGTTAAACATGCACTGTTCTTAATTGACAGTCTTTAATATATGTTTTAAATATAGCACTAGCTGAGACAGATTTCATATCTTGAATATCTTGAAGCTCATTCCACACATATGGAGTAGACCGCTACTGGGGACTGAAATTGTAATCCCGATCCCGCCAGGTTTTATACCGCTCCCAACGTGCGGTGAGGTTTGTGGCTGGTGAGGCACTGACTCTTTCAAAAGTCAGATTTACAAACATATCCACTCAATATATTTGCTAACCACCGATTGTGTTTTATATATCATATCAGCATTATTTCTATACACGTAGCGGGAACATATTGGGCCACAGAAAATTTGTAAAATGTAGAGCGATTTTTAAATTTGCCTCATAAAAAACACCCAGCTGGATGTTATAGAGTCCAGACAGCGCAAAAAGGGCAGTAGTGCTCTCATTCTCTCTTTTCTACACACACATTATGGCGGCTCTTTTTCTCTCGGAAGTGCTATATTGTTAGACCGCCCGCTCCTGTTCAAATTACACCAGAGTTCCCGACCAGTACCACGTTTTATTCAGAATATTATTCCTGCTCCGCAAGAAAACTGATCTGGTCATTCAGGTTAATGCAGACCTCTAATATGGAGCTTATTTAAGGTGCTTTCACATCTGTGATTCGGTTCATTTGGTCTGGACCAAGGGCAAAAAATGATACATCGTAGCATTTTTCTGCGGTTTATGGGTCCTTTTCACACCACACCAATTGCTTTTGGTTGAAAAGAACCAAAATGCAGTCATGTGACAATTCACATTACTCAATGGCCAGATGTCATTGACCAAATGAAAAGCAGTTAATACGTTCAGAGTTAACGTGCAGGAAAATGCCAGTGGAACTTGACTGCAATTACGCAAACTGCCAGACACAAAATGTCACTTTTTACTATGGAGGGATGACTGCGCTGGCTAGTTGTATCCCTGGTCATAGTATACTATATAGTTTGTATACATAACTTTTAGACAAACTATATTTCGAGAATGTTTTCCAGCCGCGCTTCAGTGTTTTAATGCATTGCAAACGGGGAAGGTGCATCGCAAGTCCCTTCAGGAGGAAGCGTGAATTAATTTAGCTAAACTGCAACATCTTCCGAAAATATTACCAACGATCCATCAGGTAATGTTTTTTTTTTTTTTAATTTATTTTTTTCTTGGTTTAAAATTGTTAGTAAAGCACTGTCAACAAATATTTTTTTTCTCCATACCCCATAAGAATGAACAGTCCATTTTAATAGGCCTTTTGGATCAGTCCCTTCACAATTAAACTGATTCTTCAATACTCAGTGTAAAAACAACATGATTTCTAAAACTTCAAAAATAATATATCACAATGATCTGTTTTTGCAAATGAACTCTTCATATACTATATCTTGCCTCTGCTGCCTTTTAATGTGCCCTCTCGTTTTCCCCTTATCAAAAGAGACTACTTTTAAATTTAATTCATAATTCCCTTATTTAAAAACTAACTATAGTTTGTAGAGACTGTATTCTGTTTTATTTGCACTGTAAATCTTTTGTTGTTATTGCAATAAGTAATCACGCCATGTGATCAGTCATGGCTGCAGCAACTTTAAGCTCCGAAGTGTCTGTCCTGATGACTCCATTTTCATCTCCGCCCCCGCCTACGCTCGGCTAATCTCGTTGATCACCGGGTGCAGCCGTGCTTCATGTCGAACGCACCTTCTGTCTTTTTGTCCTTCTGATCCCTGGTACGCTTGCGTCATCGATCTGCTGTTGTGTGTACGGCTGTTGCTAGGTGATTGACACGAAGGCAAAGCGCCAAAATGGAAAGACGTCCGCACTCTGCACATTGCGATCGTTCTGCTTTTACTGAATCTTTTGGTTTTGAACATACAGAAAGCAACTCGGGTCAATCTGCCACAAAAATATTATAAACGTTCAGAACACAACGCAATGTCTGCAGGAGCTGTTTTTGGAGGAGACGCTTACCCTGGCTCAGTCCCGCCTGTCAACAAGGTACAGTACGTGAAACGCAGACACGCATGAATGAACACATACACGTTATGAAAATGATAGTTTGTTGTACTGTTGGCGGTTCACTTCAGTTGTGTGGTACGATTGCATCCATACCAGAAGTGAACTGGACCAGAGTTTGCATGAACCGTACCCCAGACCAACTCTTTTAGGCGGACTCTGGTGCGGTTCATGGGTGGCAACTGAGTTCAGAAGACACGTTCACACTAACTAACATGCCATACTCAAATGAACCCGAGTGCAGACCAAAAGTGCTAGGGTGCTAGTGCACCCTCAATGTCTTGCTATGAAAAAAGTTGTCGCACCACCAGGAAGAATCTTAAAGGGCACCTAGGTTACCCCTTTTTTCAGATTTAATAAGTCTTTTGTGTCTCCAGAGTGTGTCTGTAAAGTTTCAGCTCAAAACACCCATCAGATTTTTTTTTATTATACCTTTTACATGTTTCACTTTTCTACCTTTTTGCATCAGGTAGCGGTTTTGCTGTATTGTGCCTTTTTAAGGCTAGTTCTCCCCGCCTACCGTTTCTACGTGCCTTTCTGCATGCCTTAATTTCCTCCCTCGGCTGGTTCAGACAACAGACAGACATAAAGGAAGATCCCACGTAACATTTGTGAGAAATACTACAATAAGAACTTTACCAATTTGTATTTGATGCTGCGTTTGTTGTGGATTTGTAACGATGAGTCACACACAATGTCGTTACTAAGTTCACGCGCACACACACACACACACACACACACGCACATACACAGCGGAGACATGCGCGCACAGACAGCATGCTCGTTTAGCTTTGCACTCTTTTTCCACGCATATGTGACTGGATACAGGTTAATCTCCACTGCTGTATGAATATCTTATGTTAATGTACAAAATAAACCTGATTTAATGTCCACAAACCGAGATTGAAGCGTCTTTTATAATTGTCCTGACCTGCGGCTGTGGTGATTTTAAGTAAAGCTGAAGTAATCGCTGTAATTCAATACACACATGCACTGTTTTAAAACATTTTAAACTTGTAAAACCCACTTTTAATCACATTTGATGATGATTGATCTTAGCAAACTGAACAGATCTTATTCGCGGTTGCTTTGCGCACGTCCTGTTTTGTTGGTATTATGATACACGTGACTACTGGGACTACGCAGCTGTCAATCCGTATTGGTGGGCGGGGGGACCGCACACCTACGTCAAGTTGCGGTCAGTCTGAAAACCGCTCCAATTGGTCCACCGTTTTTGTTAAATTGAAAAAAAAAAAGAGACTGCGTGTGTTTATATCACCCCAATATGACAGCCTATACACTATACCTGCACATGTCTGTCCAAACAGCTTGAAAAGTAGATTTTTCACCATAGGTGACTTTTTCATATTTAACTTTGAATTTTGAATTTGATTTTCATATTTAACTTTTGTTTGAATTTTTAATTTCTTTACATTTTATATATTTGTTTTTATCATTTAATATTTTATGTACATCCATTTTGCCACTTAATAGCCATAAGTGGCTCATGTAGCAATAAATAAAGTTGTCACCAAGTAACAAAACCCTCTCTAAGTTTACCAAAGTCACAATTAAAGTCACAAAGTGCCAATTTCTACTCAGTCACAACCATGATGAAGAGGTGTCACATCCGTAAAGCTTTTTTTCCTCATAAATGCAAAAATCTAAAATATTGGCATAGTGGTTAGATCTGTTACCTCACAGCAATGTTCTGTTGTTCGAGTCCCAGCATTTCTGTGTGGAATTTGCATGTTCTTCCTGTGGGTTTCCTCCAGGTGATCTGGTGTCCCCCACAGTCCAGAGACGTGGTATAGGTGAATTGAATAAACTAAATTAGCCATTGTGTGTGTGTGTGTGTGTGTGTGTGTGTGTGTGTGTGTGTGTGTGTGTGTGTGTGTGTGTGTGTGTGTGTGTGTGAATGTGAGCGTGCATAGGTGTTCCCCAGTACTGGGGTTGCAGCTGGAAGGGCATCTGCTGTGTAAAACATTATGCTGGATAAGTTGCATATGCGGTTCTTTCTACTGTGCTGCTGTGGTGACCCCGGATGAATAAAGGGACTAAGCTGAAGGAGAATGAATGAATATTTTGAAGAGACGGGGGAGTGAGTAAGTACTTGAAACTACTTAAATAATAATTAGCTGAAGGTGCTTGAGTTGTTGTTGTTGTTATATATAGATAGATAGATAGATAGATAGATAGATAGATAGATAGATAGATAGATAGATAGATAGATATAGCTTGTGATTTATTTATTTATTTATTTTAGTGTCGCTGCACTTTACTATTGGTATTCTGCAGCTTTTGTGATAACCTTCTACTGATTTTGGGTCATGACCTGCCAATAAGAAATCCTTTAGGCTGGCAGTGTGGTTTCACTCTGATTTCCTCTAGCAATTGGTCATTCTGGGGCTATAGATGGAGGTCTTGTTGACAGGTCGGTATACTGTGGCCAGCAAGTGCCAGACCTCTAACCTGAATCCATCAGTCATTTGCTGTGAAGTCTGCACTCCAACAATTGTTTGCAAATAGACTTGCTTTATTGTTTACGGAAGAGCTAATGCTCTGCTACAACTGAAGAGGTTTAGCACCATTCTTTGACTGGCACTATTTGCACATACACCGTCTCTGATGCTCATGGGATTATGTAGTGGCCTACTTTTCTTTTTTTGGGGCTGTGTTGTTGTGATCTGCGTAATGGCCTCAGGAGGTTTGCTCCCTGGATGTGGTGTTCATAATCTGCATTGATGATTTTCAAACTTTATTTTTTAAATTACATGGACTCACTGGGAAAAAAAATGTTTCTAAAAACTCCAAAATATGATGCAGTTACTAAGTGAACTTGCATGAACTATATATTTTTGTTTACACAGATTGAAATAATATATTAAAAATAACTTGCTACAAGCAAAACAAAATAATATATACTTTTTTTGTTTGCTTGTTTGTTTATTTTTATTTTACATTTATTTTTGTTTATTTTTATTTGATTACTTGTTTATTAATTAGTTTTTATTTATTTTAACTTTTTATATTTAATTTATATTAATTTATTTTATTTGTTTATTTACTTTTTTGTTTATTGTATTTAGTTATTATTTTTATATATATTTATTTTATTTTCTTTGTTTACTTTTTTGTTTATTCATAAATTTATTTTTTAATTTTAAATTTGTTTACTTAATCAATTTATTTATTTATTTATTTGTTGTTATACATTTTTATTTTTTATATTAGTTTATTTTTATTTGTTTACTTGTTTATTTAAATTTTTTATTTGTTATTTATTTTTATTTTTTATTTTTTTATTTTTTTGCTATCTATTATTTAAATTTTTTATTAAATTATTTTTATTTATTATTTACAAATTTATTTCTTCCGTTGAACACTAAATAATATTCTGAAGAATGTTGGAAAAACAGCCATTGACATCCATGGTAAGAACAAAATATACTATGCAAGTCAATTCAATGTTTTTTTCCAACACTTTTCAGCATGTCCTCGTCTCCGATAGGAAAACTTAGGTTTGGAATAAGTAAAGGGCAAGTAAATGATGCCAGAATTTTCGTTTTGGGTGAACTCTTCTTTTTAAAGGAATATAACATTTTGTTCTCTCTGAGCTCAAGCATGGTGCTGAAGCATTTAGATTATCCAAAAATATGCTTTTTCAAGAGAGACAAGCAGGAAACGGTTCATGTCTTTGAGCACAAAGTGAAAGCAGGAGGGAAAGAATAACAAGTGAAGAAAATTTACAAAGGTGTGTGTGTGTGTGTGCGTGTGTGTAGAGATTGAAACAAAACAAACCTCTCACTCATTCTGACTTCATAGTTCTTTTAAAGTCAGCAAGAAAAAAAAGTTAAGATTTGTCCTTTTCCACTGTAGTGACACATAAAAAAAAATAAAAAGAGGAAAAAATGTTGGATCACATGATTTTGTCCTTTGGGAAATGATTGTATCGTTGGATTTATTAACAAGATGGAAGAACATTTGAATGCCAGTTTGCACTTTGAGGATCACTGTTTAACAGAATTACCATCTACACCTTCTGGAAGGGGACATATGGAGCAAAGCAACCAAAAATGCACCTAAACACCATATTGCCTATTGCTAATTGCTGTGATGTTGTGACAGATTTCTGAAGTAGTAGGACAGAAACATGACACCCACTGATAGCTTCACATTTAAGGTGTTCCATGTGATCAGAAGTGAAGAAAAGTCATTTCACAGGGGGATGGTGGGGGGGTTACTAAATAGTATATAGTATTACTAAATACTGAAGTGCACATATACAATGTTTATAACAAACACTGCTATATGCATCTAAAATGAAGAGTAAATTTAGATTTTATGCTGACTTGTGCACCATTCTGTAGAGAATTGCTATACTTTTAAAACTTTGATTAGCGGAAGAAAAACAGAACAGACTTCAGTGTAGAAAACACAGGAAGAGTGAAGTCTTGCATGTTTAAAAAGTATACAGTTAAGTCAGAATTATTAGCCTCCTTGAATTATTAGCCCCTCTGTATATTTTTTTCCCCCCAATTTCTGTTTTAACGAAGAGAATTTTTTTTTTCCAACACATTTCTGAACCTAATAGTTTTAATAACTCATTTCTAATGATTGATTTATTTCATCTTTGCTATGATGACAGTAAATAATATTTTACTAGATATTTTCAGGACACTTCTGTACAGCTTAGTGACATGTAAAGGCTTAACTTGGTTAACTAGGCTGGTTAGGGTAATTGGGCAAGTTATTGTATAACGATGGTTTGTTCAGCAGCCAACCGAAAAAAATATATAGCTTAAAGGGGCTACTAATATTGTTCTTGATGTTAAAAAAATTAAACTTCTTTTATTCTAGCTAAAATAAAATAACACTTTCTCCAGAAGAAACAATATTATCAGACATAGTGAAAATTTCGTTGCTCTGTTAAACATCATTTGGGAAATATTTAAAAAAAAAAAAATAATTCAAAGGGAGCTAATAATTCTGACTTCAACTGTATATATTTTTTAGCTTTTGTATTTTGGTGAGCTGAATTTTATTTTATTAAAAATTCTGGAATGGATTTCCAATGTTATTTCTTCCTAAGATGGCAATGCTGAATTTAGCAGCAGCCATTGCTCCTTCGGAGTAAATCAATTTTTATTTTTAGGTTGAGTCCTTGTTTTTAGATGTGGAAGGGAGATCTATATCAAAAAAGAATCTATTCAGTCTAAATCAGGCATGAAATATAAACCATTTAAAAATGTATATTGCTATGAAAAGTGTAATTGGCTTTAGTTAATTGTGATTTTTATCAGGCTGCAAGTCTGCGCTTAACTAGAGGATGGAAGACTAATTTGCACAGTTATGTGTATCTGAAATGTAATAATGGAGTCAAGTTTAGCGCCTGGCAAGCCATTAGATAGATCTGTGTAATTGTAAAGATGGCAGATTTGCTCCTCGTGTACTTTTCCGACTTTGCTGTTTGGATTATAACCTACAATGCATGGAACTAATAATTGAGATTTAATTGCATACATGTCATATGTTTCCACATCACATGCATTTGTTAAATAGACCTCAAGTCTTGAAATGACCTTTACGGTATACATTTTCCTGGCTAAAAATGCTAGGTTGATAATGTACAGACATTAGAATTACAGGCAATTAGAAAGTATGATGTGTCAGGGGTCGCTTTGCCCTCTAGGATATTAGTCTCATTATAGTTAATGACCAGAGCATTCTGTTTCTCATAGCGGTAAAGTCTGCACTGTCAAGTAAATCCAAGAGTAAGCCACTTGAATGCTGACAGCAAACACAATGTCACCTTATATATGGTGTTCAAGTGACATAACACCTCATTTAAAATCCCTTAATTAGCACTGAACGAATGTTGCATAATTTGAATGTGTGAAAGTAATTCTCTGCACCTATGAGATTAATGTCCTTCGTCAACACTTTAGAGCTAAATTAATTGTTAAAGGTTGCTTTTTTCAGTCAAACAACCCTTTCTGGCTTCCTTTTTACTATATTTTAGCCATTCATTCTAGGATTAAGTTAATTTATGATCAAATCATGTGACACTTGCATTTTTGTTATTACTACATCAGCTGGATTTCCATCACCTGGTGTTAATGGACAATTTGAAGTATCGCGATTAGAAACAAGTGATGGAATGCAACTTTTTCAATCAAAATCCCATAACCTCTTAAGGCCCAAGGTGTTTTTTATTTATTTATTTTTTTTAACATTTATTTCACTTTGCTATTTGGGCTTATTGGAACCTAATTAGAATAAAAATGTAAGTATTATCTTTTGATATGATGTACTTTTTAGAGAAATTATGTCCATATATTTGGACTTGAATTTACTTAACACTTTTTCCTAAATGTTTTAATGCATATTTAACATAGAAATTTGCAAAATGGTTAATTTGCAAAATGATTTTACACTCCCTTGAGGTGGTGTTGGGCTTGTTCAAACTTTATTAAATAAGGTTTATATCATATTCCTTTAAGTCTTGTTCTAGACACAAGGTTAAAAAAAAAGCTGTGAAAGCCATCATTGCTTGTATTTCCATTAATTGCATCCAGCATTAGTGGTATAGCATGCTATACCTACAACCATTACAGACCAGAGAAGGGCATGTTTTGTGTTTTTGAGATAGAATAGCCATTAACCCAGTTCATAAAATGCTTTTAGCATGCAGCCGAGTTACAGTTCTATCTAGGGAAATGACAAACCCGACTTGACTAGATTAAGGCTGTATGAGTTATTTCCTTTAATAAGAGATTGGAACCCTTAAGTGTTGCAGTGTGTGATGAAAATGCATGGCTGTGATTTTTGGCAAAAAGAAAATCCATGGGGCCATTTTAATGCATAGATAGAGGAGGGTAGCACCCCAGTCATTTCTTTGACTGAAATTTCTATAGCGAGTTCTGTTTAGATATGGATTAGAATTTAGATGCTTAAGTAGAGAAGCAATTTGACAAGACTGTTCACACGTTTTTATTCTTCTCCGTAATTTCTTGCATCTCAAAATTGGGCATTTGTTTTCTAATATGTAAGGCGTAGACATGGTTGTAGTAATATTTGGTAGTCTAAGATGAATAAGTCCTTTTTAAAATGGGCAAACAACCTTGGAATTTGACTGCAATTTTAAACAACAATTAAGATTTTTTATTTTTTTTAATTGAACCATTTGTGTAAATTTAGATTTTTTCCTTCTGAAATATTTGTGGGATATTGATATTTTATTTGTAAACACAAGACAGACAACATTGTAAAAAATTAAGGTTTATTACCAAAGTAGTTGGCAAGAGTTACTAAATCGTAAATCTACTCAATGGGCTATGAATGAAGTTTGTAAAATTAAAAAAAAAAAATATATAAAAAATGAACACTTCACTCTTTCCCTGCCATTGACGATCCTCGTTTTAGGTGTAATACAATAAGGGAAGCCCTAGCACATGGCGAAGATAAGCTACGGAACTACGGAGTTTACCTTGTACGAAAAAAAAAAAGATCAGATAAAGTGTAGAACAGATCACATGTAAATTAAGAGTTATGCAACGTAATAACACACACATTTGAGAATTTTTGCGTATTTGCATGTCAAATGTATTTTTGATGAAACCTATCTGCATTTAAGTGGTGATGAAACATGATCACATGATGACAGAAATATATTTTTTTGGTTCTAGAAAGAATCAGTTCTTTTATTTTGATATATAATATGGTCATATTTATAGTAGAAAATGTTAAGGCTGTCAGATTTGGGTAAAAATCATCAAATGCTGGCAAATCCAAATAATCTGAAGTACTGTATGCAGATGTGGATCTCTTAAGAGAAGTTGATGAACAGAAATTCTCCAAGATGGGAGGCACTACAGTGCATTGACTGTTTACATGGACATCTGTAATTATTTGCCTTAATCTGAATAAAACAATAATATGATTAAGCTATTTGTTTTTGAATGTTCCTTTCATGATCACGTTTTACATGTTATAGCACATAATTTGATTAACATTATTGCGTCACCACACGATCCACATTTCCTCTGGAGTTTCATGTAATTTGGGGTGTTTCATTTTTAAGCTGTTGATGTTAACTGCAGCTTCGCTCTTTCATTCAGGAACATTTCATGCATGCCCTCCTAGACAAACAAGATATTAGATGCGAGTATGAACTGCTGGAGGAATGTATTTTTAATAGAATTTGATACCGCGTGCCGAATGAGAGAAAAAAAACTTCTGCATTTCCCGATGCAGGTGTATCTGCATTACAATCGGCATATTCCACATGTCTTAATTTTTTTTTTCTCCCTCTGTTTAGTACGATTATGACCTTAATTGGATTAATCAAAAATCCCCATTTACATGGTAGACTTTTAGTCAGAGTATTTTATTTTTTAGTGTTTTATTCATATTAAAATTGGATTATTGGTGTCCATGTAAACATACTCATTGTGGTTATTGCTCTTGTTACCATTCCAAGTTCCCAGGTTTACTTGTTTCTCATTGCAGACTTTGAGTTGTAATGACTCTACAGTATGTATTTCACAAAGAACAAAGAACTAACACAATGATCCTTGTCACAATCAGGGCACATATTTTTATTTTTTTAATGCTTTTTGGGGAAGGACTGGTTACAAGGTGCCTATCAGACTCAGCCTTATGATTAGAGTGGATCGAGTATAACGTTCAGTACAGAATTGCACATGATCTTGGATACTTTGGAAATAAGCTGTGACCTGGATTGCAGTTCAGGTAATGGAAAAATGATCTCGTTTAGGCAGAGAAGAGGCTGAATGATTGATTTCATGATGTGTCATCTCCGAGGCTGTTCAACATTTTTGGCACAGTTCTTCAGCTAACAGGAAAACAAGAACACTCGCTCATAATGATTTGTTTGCAGATTCACTGATGCTCAGCCACAAATAAAATAATAAAATACGGGACTATCAATTTACAGCCTGTGGGCGAATTTTATATTAGGTTTAATGACTAAAGTTATTGCCTTGCTGTGTTGTGTTCTGTTCAGCATGGCCCAAATAACTGCTCAGGTGTGCTTTTGACAAACAAAATGGTCAAACATTTTAGCTACTGCCCTTAGCTTTTCAGTCATGCAGCTGCTTGGGATTTTCCTGAAGTCGGATTTTTGGGAAGTCCTATTTTATAAATTTGTTTGACAGTATAGTGTGGACCAACGCACTGCAGATGAGTTCTTAGAATGCTTTTGTGTGCAAGAATCCAATTGTAGACTCTTAAATAAATGTGTATTGACTTAACACACCTATTCGACAGTAAGAATAGTATGGTTAAACTTGTTTAGGTTGTGTAGGTTTTAAATTGTTACAGACATGTTAGCAACATGCTAGCAGTGTTAAATCATGCAAAAACAAGTTAATGTGTTAGTGTTAAATTGTGCTAGCAGTGTTGTGAAAAAATGTTTGTAATGAGTTAAATGCAAAATACTTTATATGCTAGTAGAATTAAATCAGGCAAAACCATGTTAGTAAGCAGTTATGCAATAATTATACTAGCAATATGCCATCACGCCAAACCATTTTAGCAATGTGCACACTATGTAATAATTAAGCTGCTTTATACATTTGCTTATATTTTAGCAAGGTTCAGTGTAAGCAGTGTGTTTGCGTGTTTTTTTAATAATTTTTTTTAAATGATAGCAACATGTCATAGATATACACACTAGATAACGCATACTGACCCTGATCATGCGTCAATACCGCTGCCACATTTGTATAGTGCTCCCAGGACAAAAGTCATTCTACTACACTGGTCAAGACTAAAACTAAAGCCAAAAGCATAAAGGCAGAACATTTCATTGGTAAGATTTCGTTTTTTTAAATTGTTTTTGTATGTATGTATGAGGCAAAGTATCATCAACTTGCACTAAAATTCTAGGTTTATGCTAGTTTTGTTGAATAAAATCCAATAGTATCTAGATGCAGCCTTTATGATGCAAGCTGAGATTGCATCACTCAGCGACGCAATGTCAGACACAATGCATACAATGGAGTGAGTGACGTCACTGTGGAGGTTAGGGGTGGGGTTAGGTGAGCGCATTAAAAAGCATTGGATGCAGCTCAGATTGCACTGCACCAGGTCTGCATCCAGACCCCTCTCATAAAATCAGCAAACAATGTAAACAAAATATGACAAGACGCTGTGGTGTAGAAACTTATATTATTGTTAGATAATTTCACAAAGTTTTTTTAATTAGTAACTTAAGGGTGCCTGATACCATAAGTGTCTGCGCCTTTGTGCATACGGTCCACACTAAATTATTGAATATTACAAATGTTGTATACCATTTCGATCAGAAAGGTGGATATGCACATTGAGACACAGGGATATTGATGGTTCACATGACTCGTTCATAAAGGAAATTCATTCACAAATCAAGCGCTCCGTCTGTTAGAAATAAAAGTGAAAGCAGGAGAGGGGGTGTTTCAGGACATGAATTAGATCAAGTTTAATAGGCAGGGGGTATAATACTTTTCCATGCACACAAACGCATACAATGCCCATGTGATCACTTATCCATCGATGTAGAAATGTGATGTAAAATGATAATTTTTGTAATTTTAACAAAGGCGACGTGGTGGCGCAGTAGGTAGTGCTGTCGCCTCACAGCAAAAAGGTCGCTGGTTTGAGTCTCGGCTGGGTCAGTTGGCGTTTCTGTGTGGAGTTTGCATGTACTCCCCGCGTTCGCGTGGGTTTCCTCCGGGTGCTCCGGTTTCCCCCACAGTCCAAGGATATGTGGTACAGGTGAATTGGGTAGGCTAAATTGTCCGTAGTATATGTGTGTAAATGAGTGTGTATGAATGTTTCCCAGAGACGGGAAGGGCATCCGCTGCGTAAAACATGTGCTGGATAAGTTGGTGGTTCATTCCGCTCTGGCTTCCCCAGATTATTAAAGGGACTAAACTGAAAATAGAATGAATGAATGAATTTTAACAAAATATTTGCATAATGACCACCGGGAAAACACTTGATTATAGATATTTTATATGTTTACATATTTATGGATCCAGATGGCCAGTCCTCCAATGCACCTGGGTCCCACGTTCATTTCAAAGGAGTGCTACACTGTACTAAAATGGCAGCTCTCTTCACTCATTTCTTCCAATAGACAACAACAGCATAGGCGACATCTAATGTAAATACAATGGCACATGCTAAAGCAAAAACATGTTAGTAATGATAAAACATTAGTACTGTTAAATTTTACACACACACACACACACACACACACACACACACACACACACACACACACACACACACACACTAGTAGAATTAAATCAGGCAAAAACGACAGTAATCCGTTATGCAACAATTATACTAGCAGCATGCTAGCAGTGTTAAACCATGCCAAAACATTTTATCATTGCACAAACAATGTAATATATAAGCACTGTTACACATGCTATAGTAGTGTGTTTGAATCTCGCTAAAATTTATATAAAATGTTTTAGTCTTAGCATCGTGGTGTTGTTCATGTTCTTTTTTTAAAATTTTTTTTTGAAAAGTTAATTTGAGGTTAACTTTTTTTTTTTTTTTTTTTTACACACTACATTAAATCATCTCCTCACTTCACTCTGCAGCTGTCTGCCACACATTTTTCTTTTTTTCTCTCCCCTTAAAAATGTGAAAATAAGGGTGGGTTTCATTTCCCCCTGAAGGATAAGAAAACATGGAATTTACTCTGAATTTACTGCTCTTAGTTTCATAGCTAAATGGGTGTGTTAGTATGCCAACTAGATAATTATCATAATCATGCACATAATCATCACATATTTGCATGAATTAGCATCAGTGATGACTGCTAAGGCTTCGCAAGTCCCAAAAACTTTAGCAATGAGCTTTCTGATGTTGTTTGTATTTCATTTTTTCCAGTGGTTCAGAACCAGATGGCCATGTGCCTTCAGGTGAACTTTGAACACCACCATCATGTACTTATTTACAGTTGAATGCCAGTGTATGCCTCCGTCTGTTATGATTCATACCGTTTGTAAAGGTTCATGCCGACTTTTACAATAAATAACAGCTGATGCTGATTGAATCATGAGAACCCCGCTGTAAGTGGTGGTTTACCTATAGGTCAGGTGTAACATTTAGCTTTAGTCTCAGTAAAACGCTCCTAACAGTGAAGTGGAGCGTAACTGCTCCTTTATAATTGTTTACTCTGCAGCCTGCATGTGTTCAGCAGGGATCAGAGAGCTCTTGACAATTGCAGTGGCCAAATGGCCTGCTTCAGACGACTTTTGCTTAGCTGTGCCGAATAAAGCCTCTTGTTGTCAGCAGGGTTATGATTCACAAACTTCCCTCAGTTCAGTTTTTTTTTTTAAGCATCATTCATTGCGCCAGATTGCAGTTTTGGAGGACTGTGGATTGTCATAAATGTTGCTGAACTGTCAATTTTTGCCATTACGGTGACAAAATCCTGTGGAATGGACAGTCTGAGGTGACTAAAGCTCAGCGAAGCTGTTCTCACTGCTAATTAGCAGAGAGTGCTGAAGAAAATACTACAATAATGACTATGAACTCATTTGTAAATTTCTTGCACTACAGGACAGAGTTTCTCTTATGTCATATTTAAATGTGTGAGGTGATTTTATTTATTTATTTTTCTTTGTGAGTGACAATACAGTGACAATTTAAGAAAACGTGTAGTTACAAAAAAACGCTAGCATATTAAGATTTTTCATCAGTTTGACAGCACGTGCTGCAAATCCTACAATGCAAGCACATTTTAAAACAACGCATTTTCACACAACACAAACAATTCACAAAAACGTGCTGCATTTTCTCACAACGCAAAATCGAACTCAACGGAAATGTTGCAAGGGGACTCAAAAACGTGATGGACGCCACTGTGCCTTGACTATTGCTCAGAGAAGTTGCAGGTGATCTTTGAAAGGCGAGTTTGATTTAATTTGATATCCCGGTTCCTGTGTCTTTTTTTTTTGTATTTATTAGCCTAAATAACTATAACCTAAATAGCCGGGTCTGTCATGTTTTAGGGTCTTCTTGAACCCTTTCTGTTGTGTTGTAAGAATGCATCGTGTTTTTGTAAAATGTTTGCTTTGTGTGAAAATACAGCATGTTTTTAAAAAAAGTGTTAGCAGCACATGTGCTGTTAAACTGATGAAAATCATTTCTCAATTTGCTGGAGTTTTTTGTAATTGCACGCGTTCTCTTTAATTGCAGCATGTTAAGCTCTCTGTCACTGTAGCCTTGTTTACCTTTTTGACATTTAGCAAAAAGAATTAATTTTTTTTAAGAGCAAGCACAGCCTTATTGGCTCATTCACTTCCATTGATTTTAAGCAGCAAAAACAGCTTGTTATGCTGCTTGATGTTGCAAACTGATATTTTGTAATTTATATTATTTTTGTGTAGTCATGAACACTTATTTGTAGAGCAAGTATTTTGATAATTTTTCTGCTGTTTGTTAGTCAATTCTCAAATAGGCAACTGAATCTGATGTTCTAAACAGTTGCAGAAAACTGCTTTTTACATTTTTTAAAAAATATTTATACATTTTTAATTTTTATATTTCAAAATTTATTCTTTTTAGCAGCGTTGTTGATTTGCTCAATCTTGTTTTCAACAATTTTACTTGAGGTGTGTGTATGTATGTGTGTATGTACAGTATGTATGTATGTAAACAGACTGATATTTGTGTCAGTGTAATAAATTCTAGTTTAATTAAATGCATAATTTAGCAATTTGATATTCATTGTTCATTGAAAGTCTGTTCTTATAAACTTGTTTATTTATACTCAGTTCATTATTTAAACTACAAATAGTTGCACAAGACCCAAGCCCTGAGCTGTAAAGTTACAGCCAGCAGACTGGTGGGGGGAAAATCCAGTTTACACCTTTAAAAACAATTTGACTTCCATTGTAGTATGGTTTTCCCTATGATGTCCACTATTGAACATGCAAGGCATTTTTGAGGGTTATGATACTTTTTTTATTTTGGGGAAAAGAGTAAACACGGCATGAAGAAAAATTCAATTTGATGTTACAGGCTGGCAGTATTCATCAGCACACTTTTGTACTCCAGCAATGAGTGCTTTTACAGTCATTTCTCGAATACATTTAAGAAACCAAAAGCACCTCTAAATCCATTACTTGTATTATTTGGGTGTAATTTGCATCCTCTTCTATGACAAGCCAAGTTGTTCAATAGGTGACACCACTCGTGCTCGCATTAGTTATAAGATCACAGCTTTGATTTAACACTCTTTAAAATACACAGGAATACCAAAAAAATTCAACCCGGGATTATAGGGGAAGCAGATCTTAATCGGGGTCAATCAGGTCAAATATACCAGGGGAAAGCATTTAGTATTTCGATTCATATCAGGGGTTTTAAATGTCACGTAATTCAACTCCAGTTTAGTCAAGCAAAGGCAAACGCTGGTGGAATATAAACTTTTTTTTTTTTTTTTGTAAAGCAGGTATGTTTTCATTTCATCAGACAGCATGGCTAGTTTTAGGTACAGTGTGCATAAAAATATAAAGGAAACTAGATTTATTGTTAGAATATCAGAGGGTTTAAGAACAACTGTGAGCTGTGTAGTAGCTGTAAACATCAAGTGTGTGCACTGTAAAAGTTATAACCATCAACATGTAAGCCCTTGGCCATTTCACTGAGATAATTCGTACATGCACTACCAACCTGCAGGAAGCCCTAGAGCTAAAGTAAAGGAAGCTGAAGCCTGTCTGCCTTGGCCATTATTACGAGGCAAAGTAAATGACAGTGTCGACTTAAAGTACAAGACTGCGCTTGATGAATTAACTGGATAACCTTACATTACCTTTATGAGTGCGCCTTATCCATTTTGACTGCACACTAATGAGAAACCTCCACTCTGAAGCATTAATATTCATTAATTCTTGAGCGTCTCGCCCCTGCTCTGCACAGGCGACATACTGAGTAACTGCAGTTAACGTTTGAAGAAAATGTTCAAGTATTTTCCTTTTGTGAAGCTTGCTACAGCAATGCTACTGTATATGGTGTTTTGGGTTGTTGCAGAGTGTTTTTATGCAGCCACTAAGAGTATTTTTAGTATTAAAAAAAAAAAATCTATATATATATATATATATATATATATATATATATATATATATATATATATATTAATAATAAATAATAATAATAATTATTATTAATAATAATAATTATTATTATACTAGGAGTTTCTTGGGTGTTCTAAACTGCTGGAGATTTGCAAGATTAATCAAAACATGATTTGAATTGTAATTTAAATAGCAAAAGCATGTTAGTTTGCAGTTTGTAAGCTTGCCTACATACTAAGTATGTGTTGTTTACTGTGGTAAAGGGGTGGATGGGGTATTCTGAGTGCTCTCAACAGCAATTCTACTGCATAATTATGGTGTACTTGCCATGCATTATCAAGGTATTCTAGTGTTTGCTAAGTATGTTGGTAACGTTTTATTCTGAGGTGTTTTGAGTATTTTGTATGCTAGATAGTCCATGAAGAATCTTATTATATTGATGCTGGTGTTGTAAGTAGATGCCGGAGTAAGCTAAGGTATCTACTTTGCTAAGGGGTTGCTAGGATGTTTTAAATGCTATGCTAAACTCTTTGTTTTGATGCTGGTGCTGTGAATAGTTGCCAAGACCTTTTAAAGGGATAGTTCACCCAAAAATGAAAATTGACCGTGACTTGTTCCAAACCTGTAACCACTGAAATCTGTAACCACTGATATCCATAGTAGGAAAAACAAATACCATGGGACAGGTTTCCAATTTTTTTTTTATTTTTTGTATATTTTCCTTTGTTTAACAGAAGAAAATAAATCTTAAACTGGTTTCAAATGAGTCAAGATTGAATTAATGATGGCACTTTTCATTTATAGGTAAACTATCCTTTTAAGGGTTTTTACTACGCTGCTGTGGCATTCTAGGAATTTAATGGTTCCTAACAAAACAAAAAAAAAAGAACCACGGTCTGGTTGCACCAGCGTTACAACTTACTCACCAATGCACCACTGAACTTAGATTAAACATTAGGCTGCATTTACATTGCATGGTTCAAGTGACTCAATTCCGATTTTGTGCACAGTTCAGATAAGGCGCATGTACCTGTAAGCAGGAAAAAAAAATCACATGGATTCTGATTTACTCAAATCAAATCCAGGCCTTTTTCATATGTGGAAATGTATCTGTTATGAATCGGATTTGTGTCTGCAGTGTAAGCAGGAACTTTGCATCCGGAAAGCATTCATAGCGCTTCATTTTTTCCCCACATTTTTGTATGTTACAGCCTTATTCCAAAATGGATTAAATTAATTTATTTCCTCAAAATTCTACACCCAATACCCTATAATTTCATTTCAGAACAGACTTCAGAAGGACTAAAGAAATTCATATTTTTCCTGGTCATTGCATCTTGTCATTGTGTGCTGTGTAAATGCAGACAGTCCGATAGGAGTTTTTATTTTATTTATTTATTTATTTTTTTATAAAGATGTAAGACGGTCAGCAAAATCAGATACAGTCACAAAATCGGAATTGACCATCAAGATCTGCAGTGTAAATGCAGCCTATGATACAACTAAACAACTGACTTTAGCTGCAGTTCGGCAGTTTCACATTAACTCATGAACATTTCATTTATACGCCATGACAAACTGGGGTATTAGACGCAAATGAGCAAGGACTGGTGAGAGTGTTATGGAATTTAATAACGCTCCCCAAACGGAAAGAAAAAAACTTCTGAATTTCGCAGTTTGTGCGTGTTTTGTGTGTGTGTGTGGTCCTTTACTGACAGCCGCCTGTGCCATATTTTCCGACAAGATCCAAGACAAAGTCCTACATGACGGTAATAGTTTGATAGCAGTGTTTACTTCAGGAATGCCCGTTCTCAAATATTTATTATTTGGTTAGCACACATTCTGAATGCCTTCGGCAGAATTCAAATGAGCCATTTTAATAAAATTTTTAAAATCTAGATTAATTTAGAAATTAATCTAGATTAATCTAATCTATGCCCAACTATTTTATATCCATCCATCCATCCATCCATCCATCCATCCATCCATCCATCCATCCCTCCCAACTTTTGTAACACATCTGCTGCATGTTGGTGTGTCAGAATCCTTGCTTGTAAAATATAGCCATACTTTAGAATGCTTAGTTTAAGCAAATTAGATGAATGCACCCCTTGATGCTTCTTAAGGGTGTCACACACCGGATGCGCCGCTCAGAGCTGCGACTTGGCGCGCACATGACAGTTAAATGTATCCCACACCAGACGCGCACATTCGCATGTTATTTAAAATGAAAGTATTCAGATGGCGCTCTGTGGCATGGCAGAAATATAAACAGTGTCCTGAGTCGTGGCTGGGTGCCACTGACTTTCGACGCCGTTGTGTGTACCCTGATAGAAACCAATGTTTAGACTTCTAAAATGCAGGGTTCTGCGTGGCGTGATGCTGTGCTTCGCCGAGCGCCGCTTCTGGTGTGCGACCTGCTTTACGTTTTTGTCGCAGCACCATTGGCACCTGAATTAGGCACCGAAATTCATATGCTGATTTGGCCCAGTGCATACCGGTTACAAAGGTTTCGGTACCCCACCCTAATAGTGACTGGCTGTAATGTACTATACAAATGTAATTTGCCATTTTCATAGGACAGTTATTTATAGCATTTATTTTTAGTTATTTATGCATTGATTGAAAAACTGTAAACAGTTTAATTATTTAAATGCTTTTTATCAGATTTTAGGTCATTTAAATGTGACTACTCATGACTTTACAGAGAACTTATGACCTACTAACTATGGTTTGCCTTAAGAACATGTGGTGCAACCAAATTAAGAACAAATTTAGCTATAAACTAGCTATTAGTTACTAAGCCTGTTGCAACCCTATCCTGTCCTTTAACCATCATATACTGTCGACTAGAAGTTTCTCAAACTCTTATTTTAGTAACTATTTTGTCATCCAGAAGATGAATTAAGTCAGATTGCTTAAAGCAAATAACGCAAAGCTACTTTCTAAGTAAGCCCCATTTTTTATTTTTTTTTGAACTGCAGCCAACAGTAAGTGGTGGATTACTTGTAATGCTTAGAGGTGTTTCTCTTTTTTTGCAGATGTCTAACTGCACATATGAGCAATAATAACAGTGATGTTTGTCTTGGCAAGCTCCACAAGTGAAACGCACTAATAAGCCAGCACGCCATTGCCTATTAAAGGTAAATCCTGCTGCCTGTCAAACCGGGTGAGCTGAGAGAAATGGATGTAACACAGTTAATGCTGTATGACATGAAGAATGAGCTAATTAATATTGGGTGTGTGTATGCATGCGAATTTGTGTGTGTGTGTGTGTGTGTGTGTGTGTGTGTAGTTGTCAACGTGTACAAATTGACAGATGCTGCCACCACCACATGTTCTCAACAGCCACACACACATGAAAGCATTGGTTTTTGTTAGTCTTTGTACAATACTCAAAAGAACGACAAAAAACAACCACAACAACACCATCAAAAAGCCTAGTGTTCACAGTGTTGATTATTAAGAAGCCATTTAAGTATCATTTAAAGAAATTGCTTAATGCTTTTTGATGTTTTTTTTGTGGGTTTTTTTCTAGTCTTTGTTGTGGCTATTGTTGTGGTTTTTTTGTTGTGTTGTTTTTTTTTTTTTTTTTTTTTTTTTTTTTGTGGGTATTGTTTGTTGTGAAATGATGTTTGTTTTTTTGTGGGTATTGTTTGTTGTGAAATGATGTGTTTTTTTGTTTTTTTTTGTAGTGGTGGTTGTGGGTTTGTTGTTGTTTATTTTAGTATTGTTTTTAGTTTAAATTTTTTATTTTTGTTGGTATGGCCTTTAACATCTGGCAAAAGCACCCCAAATGAATACTAGTTTGGGCTAATTTGTGTACATTTACATTCTTGGGGAACGTTGATTTTAAGGTCTCTTGTTAAAATTCTTTATAGGAGTAATGTATTTCATACAGTAAAAACTGCTTATTATATACCCCTAAACCAAACTCACAAGAAAGCTATGGGAAATTTTCAATGTAAAAAATATAAAGATCTTGTCATGTATGATTTTAAGCAGTTTTAAAGTAAGCATGTCCTCCTAAATCACCTTACCATTGTAATACTCAGGTCATAAACATGATATTTATACAAATTTCATCCTCCCAAATCGCACAAACACGCACGCACGCACGCACGCGCACACACACACGTTTGTTGAGCACGAAACTGCTCTCGTGTGCATTTCCTAGAGATTTCCCCCCTGCAGCGCTGGTGGTGTGGAGGTGAAGAGAGATGACAGGTTGGCCTCTGATTGCCACTCATTGTAATCACAATAATTACAGAGGCTCTTGGTCTTTCATCATTGCCCAAAGGTGCTCTCATTAAACCGTAAGCCCACTGTGGCGGACAGGGACCGTGGTAAAAGCATGAGAGCTGACGTTCCTGATGAGCTTATCACGAATGTACTTTCATGACGCATTTACACAAGCACTTTTATTTTCATGACGCGAGGTGCTTGACATTGGATGTGTTGTTGTGAATTGTGGGTTTTAAGTGCAAAATTGGTGTGTGGGAATACATGAGGGTGATGCATTCACACAGCCCACCATTAGGGTTTTATTTTTTTGCCTATTGTCATGTCATTGCCTAGTGTGATCTGTTAGTACAGGATTTCTTTGAAGTTATAGTTTGTATCTAGAAACTGAAATGTCATGGTTTGTCCATAAAAACATAGTACATGTTGAATGGTGAACACACAGAGGTGTTTGGTGCCAATAACTTGATTGAACATGATGTGTTGACATTTAATCTGATAATCCCATGTTTAAATCTTATAAAACACAAGATGATACATATAAATTTTCCCCCCAGTGAGTGTGAACCTCTAAGAGTTTAAATGTTGTAACTTTAATTAATTAATTAATAAATTTTTTTATCTATTTCACAATCCTGACAGTTTAATCAGAGCTTACATCTTGTAATTGGTTGTATTGATTTTATTTCACAAGCTCATGTGATCTCCGTATTTGTCGTGCTTTCTGAGCTTAGGAAGACACCCTAACGAATATGTTATTCCCCTTATTAGGATAGAGAGAGATCGGGTCCGTGTGCAGAGTTTAGCCTGGCTCCAGAATGCTTCCCTCTCAGATTTAAGTAGGTATCTGGTTTAATAGTGTGGAGTTGGGGTGGTGGAGGGATGCTGAAGTCAAGAGAAAACATAGGTATGACGTGTTTGACTATTTATATGGGTTTGGTCTTGAGCTGATTTGGATAATAGAATGATTGTCTGTGATGAATTAGCCTTGATCATGCTCCTCCCAAAATTTGTTTATAAAACATCATTTTTAGAATTCTGACTTGTATTGTGCAATTCCGAATCTGTATCTTGGTAACTGAACTTAAAATTAAATCAAGCTCATGTCATCACTTTGACTCCAATCCTGCTTTTAAAAAGTTACTCTGTTACTTTGAGTGCTTACAGCAAAAAATTTATGCTTTACTGGTAAAAGTAATTTTTGAGTTATTTTTCCAAAGAACATTTTCAATACTCATTAATGCCCTTATAACTTCACTTCAGTGCTGCATGAAGAATACTCTGTGTTAATCAGCTTGTCAGCTTGACAGTTTTATTTAATTTGCATTCTCACAACTAAAACACAAAACAGACTTTAAAAATTACTTTTTTTTAAAGTAATTAATTGTTTATCTCAAATTTATATAAGTCAGACCATCAGCACAAAAAAAGTATCTTAAGGTGATAAACCAGCTGAATAATATATTTGGAAACAAAAAAAGAAAACCAAAGTTGCTTCAGCGTCATAAGTTGTTTAACCCTTAAACATGTTACTAGAGTATGAAAACTAGAAACAGTATACAACAAACACAAAACCTTTATGAAATACTGTAAAGTAATTTGAATGAAACTCAGCTCATAAAAACAGCTATTATAGACAACCATAAATGTTATGCGTTTTAAACAAAACAAAAACATAGCAGCTGCTCAAATTCAATTCAATTCACCTTTATTTGTATAGCGCTTATACAATGTAGATTGTGTCAAAGCAGCTTCACATAAAAGGTCACAGTAAATAGGAACAGTGTAGTTCAGTTTGTAGTGTTTAAGTTCAGTTCAGTTGAGCTCAGTTCAGTGTGGTTCAAATTAAAATCGATGAGTTTTTTTTTGTTTTGTTTTTTTTTCCTTCAAAACTAACCACACATTATATGTGGTATGTCAACAGCAACTTATGGAAAGTAAGCTGTGTATATTCAAAGTGCACAATCTGCTGTTGTATAACTGCTATAAATATATGTAAAACACAACCAAAAATAAATAAATCGCAGCATTTTTTTTCTGAGCAATAAGTAATGTATTATAGTTAGGCATGGGACTATAACGGTTCTCAAGATATACCGCGGTTTGGAAAAGTCAAGGTTTTAAAACCGCCAACATTTTCTGAAATATCATTACTAAAGTATGTGTAAGGTTTTAAATTTTTTTATTTAAATTTTTTTTTTATTAGGACAACAGTATCTTCAGCAGAAAAAAATATCCAAAGATGTTGCTTTAAATTTGTAAAGAAATCTGTGTTTTTGAAACTAATGAAGACAGCAGAAGTCAATAATTAATTTGAACTATTTAGTCTGTGTTTACTGTTAGGCGACGCAGTGGCGCAGTAGGTAGTGCTGTCGCCTCACAGCAAGAAGGTCAGTGGTTTGAGCCTTGGCTTGGTCAGTTGATGTTTCTGTGTGGAGTTTGCATGTTCTCCCTGCGTTCGCGTGGGTTTCCTCCGCGGGCTCCGGTTTCCCCCACAGTCCAAAGACATGCGCTATAGGTGAATTGGGTAGGCTCAATTGACCGTAGTGTATGTGTGTATGGATGTTTCCCAGAGATGAATTGCAGCTGGAAAGGCATCCACCGCACAAAACATGTGCTGGATAAGTTGGCGGTTCATTCTGCTGTGGTGACCCCAGATCAATAAAGGGACTAAGCCAAAAAGAGAATGAATGAATGTTTACTGTTTCAAAATATTATACATCTATCAAAAAATAAAATGTATTGTTTTCTAAGTGGAAAAAAGTTCAATCATCACCGTGAAACAGTGATATTATCCAAGTTAGCATACGTCAGAATCTTATACCGGCCCATGCCTAGTTACAGTATTAATTACTGTCAAAAGTAATGTTGTTACAGTAATGCACTATTGCCCAACACTGACCATAGCCCCTTTCACATACCGGTAAACATCTGGAAAATTTCCAGAACGACTTTACTGGTAGATTCAAAAAAGCGCTGTTCACACATACGAGGACATTTTGGAATCTTTCCAGAAAACTTGTATGTGTAAACATAGAAGGGATCAGGCTTTTGTTCTGTTGATGGTTTCAATTTTATTTAAAGATTTAGCATTCATGCAGCTGCAGAAACATCCAAACGCAGAAGCGCAAACCACAGCTAACTTATCTACCAACTTATGCAGCATATGTTTTACACAGTGCAGGCCCTTCCAGCTGCAGTGTTTACACATTTGACTACATTTCAAATTCTGTGGATGGATAAGTATTGTGAGCAACTTCGATGAAAACATGTGGAGGAACCGTTTCGCATGTCGAGATATACATAACATTGTGGATTTTATTCCATAGTAGGCACTCATCGGCTCCTTAACGTGCACACGTGTCAAGGAACTGAAGCAGAGCTTGAAGTTAAACAGTTTATCATAAGCATTTTATCGATAATATTTGACACAGTTGGCACTTAGAAGGAACATAGAAACATTATCTGATTAACATCTAGCAGCTAAATGTCTTTTAAAATATTCAAATGCTTTTATTTTCATGAACAGCGCAGATGTGAATGCGTCTGAATGTTCTGATTGGCTTGAGTACACATCTCTTGCCGGCAATTTTCCTTCTGCATTCACACAGCAAATTATTTCCAGCAAATTTCCAGAACGAATTTACCGGTATTTTCAAAAAGGCCTGTTCACACATACAGACCTTTCTGGAAAATTGCCAGTAAC
Source organism: Danio aesculapii (assembly GCF_903798145.1). Classification (NCBI taxonomy): domain Eukaryota; kingdom Metazoa; phylum Chordata; class Actinopteri; order Cypriniformes; family Danionidae; genus Danio; species Danio aesculapii. Next base: position 20,297,358 of record NC_079437.1, read on the forward strand.
ATTCTGGAAAGGTCTGCATGTGTGAAAAGGGCTCATGACACACTATTCAGAACTCAGTTTAAAAAAAAATTATAAATTGTGCAATAGAAAACTGAATTGTGAGAACTTTCAATACACACACAGTGGATAAAACCTGCTGTAAAGCCAGTTTTGGACAGTTGGACCCATTTGCTTTTAATGCATGTTGTTATTGCTGTACACTTTATTGTTTGGAAGGAGTAAAGCATGATAATTTAATTTTTTCCCCTCAGCGAACTATCCTTTTGAACCCCAATATATCTGAACTCTGTCAAGACCAATTCTTCTATTAAACACAGACAAGACGGAGAGAAAATCCATCTCCGAGGCTCTTAGCTCATCTTCACAAATGTCACCAAATCAATCAATCCAGACTTTTATTATTGCCGAAAGACTGATATTTCACCTCAAAGGAAATGTGAAAAAGCGATGCACCCGCTGACTTCTCTCTCCGGGCGATACCCTTGCAGGTGCGAGTGTAGGTGTACTTTGCCAATTTGGATTCCTCTTACAAGGCTTTTTAAATGATCAAAAGGCTCTTTTGATTAGAGGAATGATTTCAGGAATCAGAACATCAGTCACTTGAGTTTTTTTTCATGGCTGACTTGACTAAATTGAATTGCATGGTGCTTTTTGAATTCCTAATGGTGCCAACCCAAAAGTGTATCAGGGTTGGACTGGTATTACCATGACAACAAAATAAATAGTTTGTGAAGGAACAGCAACTGCTCAAAACGGCTAGCATTGTGACAAGGTTGTGACAATATCTGACATGAGAGGTGCCATTTGTGTTGAGTTAAAGTGTTGCTTTCCTTAAGGCAGGGGGTATAAGTGTATCACACAGACAGATACACACATCATCTGTTCAGAACATACACTAACATTCAAACCTTTGGGCATAAGGTGTTTTGTATGTAGGCTTTAAAATATCTCCTCTGCTACCAACCAATTATCAATCATTGCAAAAAAAAAAAAAAAGTCATTTAAATTTTAATATTTAAATATGAATTAATTTAGTTTCAAATAATTTTATTTGTTTGCAGGTATTTCATTTCTTCAGTCTTAAGTGTCATAGAAATTAATTGATTTATTGATGTTGGTCTCAGTACTGTAATGATTGTTTTATATTTTTAATGGTAAGATGATTTTAATTTAATTCCAATTAATTTTAATATTTAGATGATGATGATGATGATGAATAATAATAAAAATAAAGCTCACTGATGGACATAGGCAGCATAAGTGTTGTCTTTGTCTGCATTTTTATGATGATGATGATGATGATGATCATGATGATGATGATGATGATGATGATAATAATAATAATAATAATAATATTATGAATAATAATACTGACAATAATAATCATAATAATAATAATAATAATAAACAGTAAGCATAATGATTATTGTTATGATTATTATTATTATATTTATGAATATAATGATGAGGTTTGATTATAATTGTTTATAATGATAATTGAATTATGAGGAATAATAATAATAATAATAATAATAATAATAATAATAATAATAATAATTATTATTATTATTATTATTATTATTATTATGACAATTATTGTTGTTGTTTACAAGGATTATGAGTTGTTGTTGTTATTGTTGTTGTTGTTGTTGTTGTTGTTTATGAATATAATAATGATGTTTGATAAGGATTATTAATTATTAATAATATGGTGATGATGATGATTTTTATGAACTATTATGAGTTGTTGTTGTTATGTTTTTGAATATAGTTATTTATTTATTATGGTTATGAATGTTGATGATGATGATGATGATGAATATTATTATTATTATTATTAATATTATTATTATTTAAAGGGGTGTTTTCTAGATGCTGTTAAACAGTTCAATTCTGACTCTCAGAATTACTTTTTGAAATGTAATGAATATAATAGGTCAAGTTTAATCTGACTAAATCTGCTTAGACAGTGCTGCAAAGAAATTATGAAGACTTACTATTGTTAAAAACGTATACATGCTAGTGAACAATGGCAATCCACCTGCTTAGACCTTGTGTGCTGTGACCGCAAAAAGCCATGCTAATTTTGTGAGCACTCTCTGTTTTCTGGGCCAGCTTGACTGAATAGCATAACACTAATGGACTGACTCATTATATGTACCTGGTCTGCTTGCCTGAAAGGCTTAAATAGCTTTTGTCCTGATTCATAATGCGTACCCAGACTGGGATAGCCTAGAGCTGATTTAACTGGTTATTTAGCCTAGTGTATAAGCTTTATTTACACTGATGACCTAAGATAGCCATGTGCGCATGAGACGGATTTAGAAATACTACTAAATGGACTCCTGACTGACGTAAGTACAAAAGCCGCTGCAAAAACATGTCACATTTTGGTACTTCAAATTGGAATTCACTAAAAAAAATGTCAGCAACCATTTGCTTATCTTCACAGCAAAGCAAACCTGGAAGGAAATATTGTATTTTTATAACACATTAAGATTTTAGTTAACGTTCTGTTCTTGGGTGACACAGTGGCACAGTGGTTAGTACTGTCGCTTCACAGCAAGAAGGTCACTGTTTCAAATCCCGGCTGGGCCAGTTGGCATTTCTGTGTGGAGTTTGCATGTTCTCGCCATGTTCATGTGGGTTACCTCCGGGTGCTCTGGTTTCCCCCTCAGTCCAAAGACATGTGGTATACATGAACTGAATATACAAAATTGGTGTGTATGTGAATGCGAGAGTGTATATTGGTGTTTCCAAGTATTGGGTTGCAGCTGGAAGGGCATCTACTATGTAAAACATATGCTGGAACAGTTGGTGGTTCATTCCACTTGGCAACCCATCATATACACTCACTGGTAGGCCCACACAGAAATCCGCACATTTATTTTGAGTGTTTATTTTTATTGTATGTTAATGTTAATTTACCTGAGTAAATGTGTGTAAATCTATATTTATTCAGTATTTTTATTGATTACAGTAATATTATTGACTAATATGAAAATGTTCATCTGATTTATGTATAATGCAGTTTGTACAGTAATTTTTTCTTTGTCTTTTAGTAGATATATTATAAAAGAGACTTGCTTTGTTTACCAAATAAAGTGACTCTAATTGGATTTGCATTTTAAACAATAAATAAAAGTTAAAAAGATATTATTTTTTATTTCACATATTAAAGAGCCCATATTATGGGTTTTTGAAAATGCCCTTCCATGTAGTGTGTAACACAGCTCTAAGTGAAGTGAAATATCCAGCTAAGGCTTAAATCTGTAAGTGTACAGTGTTTAAAACTATTGATTCATCTATAAAAGAGTCGACTCATAGTGCTTCAAACGAGTCGTCTTGATAACGAGTCATTAGGTGTTTCGCGATGACGCAGCCACGAAACACAAGCCTCGCCAGTAGTTACGCGCGCAAACCAGGGAGATTTGAAACCTGCGGCCCCGCCCACTAACACAGAAAAAACACTAGACACACACACACAGACGCCGCCGGTCCAATGAAGTCACGCTGTGCTCAGATGGATAATATTGACAGTCTCTACCCAAAGATGAAACTGTGAAGAGTCAGTGGTTGAGGTTTATTCACTAGTGTAAGTAAGTGCGATTAAAATTGTTGCCTCGTTTACTCTAGCTTGCAAATTATGTATTTATTGTGTTTTGTTACTTGTTAACCTGGTACAGTACACGCGGTTACTCTTTATATTCTCTTATCACATGTAAGCCACGTTAAAAACGCGACGCGTGCCGCTTTGTTTACGGATTTAACGTTAAAGGCTTTTGTTCAATTCAATTCAATTCACCTTTATTTGTATAGCGCTTATACAATGTAGATTGTGTCAAAGCAGCTTCACATAAAAGGTCACAGTAAATAGGAACAGTGTAGTTCAGTTTGTAGTGTTTAAGTTCAGTTCAGTTTAGCTCAGTTCAGTGTGGTTTAATAATCACTACTGAGAGTCCAAATATTGAAGAGCAAATCCAACGATGCGCAGCTCTACAGATCCTAAACCATGCAAGCCAGTGGCGACAGCGGAGAGGGAAAAAAAACTTCACTAAAGGCTAGGGCTGTAGCGATACACTAATCTCACGATACGATACGATACACGATATTCAGCTCACGATACGATATATATCACGATATTTAGCCAACGATACGATTCGATACGATTCGATATAATTCGATACGATTCTATATCATTTGATACGCTTACATCATTTTCTGATAGATTTAAAAGAGACAAAGTGATTTTGGTGACATTTTGGGAGTGTTTAATTTACTTGGATTTAATTAATTGAAATAAACTTAAACATCAGACAGCTTGCAAAATAAATGCTGGACAAAATTAATTAAAGATGTGATGAGAAAAAATTTTCCATTTATTGAAACAGTGCAAACTGTAGCTTACAAGCCTTTGAAAAGTAAATAAAGTGCAACATTGCAATTTGCAATTAACAATGGAGAGTTAAAGTGCAAGTGGCCTGTTCTGAACAGTTTCTTTGACATCTTTTTAGCTTGACAAAAAACATGAGGTAGCAAGTCTAGCTGCCATGAAAGTAAACATACAGTAGTAGTACCATGGCTTCTCCAAAACATCAAATGTCACGTCCGACTCAGTTAGTGTGCACAGATCTTTCTCGGTCTTACTGATTTCACTCGAGAGCAGGGTTGCGCAGATGGCCAGTTGTTGCTCCAGGAATCTTTCCAGCATGTCATGTGCACTATTCCATCTGTAGTTAAATAAAAGAAATATACTTTATTTATAGACAGCACGGATGCTTTACACAAAAGACTAAACGAATTTAATAATAATGTAATAATTAATAAAAAAACAAAAACTATTGAAAAGTAACCACACACTAACCTGGTAACTACATCCGTCATCAACTTGTGCTCTGGTAGTTGTAGAAGTCTCTGTTTCTCTTTCAGCATGTGGTTGGCTGTGGTGCTCCGTCTGAAGAAACTCACAATGCGTCTCACCCTTCCCAGCAGGCGTGTAACTGCTGTGATTTTGAGGGCACGTTGTGCAGCTAGATTTAGCGTATGAGCATAACATTTGAATTCTGCCTCCTCAGCCGCGATTGTCATATTTGACGCATTGTCAGTGACGATTACCGAAACCTTTTCTGCGATTCCCCACTCAGCGATGGCCTTTCTCAGATGTTCTGCCAGGTTGTTTCCGGTGTGGCTCTCGGGCATGTCCCTGGTTTGCAAAACATACATAACGAGCTCCCATTCCTCGTTGATAAAGTGGGCCGTGATGGTGATATATTCATATATTCGCCGCCATTCTCTGAATATCCACGCTCTTCCTTGGTAAACAGGAAGAGGTAGACGTCTGTGTAAAGTTAGTACAGGTAACTTGCTCTACCGCAACACTAGTGGCTGGCTCAGCAAATCCCTCTTCCTGCAACGCGAACGGGGGTAAACAACACGGGGGATTTGAAGGGGACGTATGTATCGATACTCGCGGCTGAAAAATCGATACTTTCTTTGAAAAAAAAAATCGATTTATATCGCAGAATCGATAAAATCCTCCAGCCCTACTAAAGGCGGAAGTGAAGAAAAAAAACCTTGAGAGAAACCAGGCTCAGTTGGGCACGACCATTTTAATTTCTCCGCTGGCCAAACGTTTGTGCAGAGCTGTAGTTTTGTGAGCTCGCGTTCCACTGCCGTTTGTCGTTGCTATGGCGATCGTAAGCTAGGAGACAGGAGACTCGCGTCGCTTTCCCTAGTTCTGAGGAGCGTTGTGTGTGTGTGTGAGAGAGAGAGAGAGAGAGAGAGAGAGAGAGACTCGCGTCGCTTTCCCTAGTTTTTCTAAGGAGCGTTGTGTGTGTGTGTGTGAGAGAGAGAGAGAGAGAGAGAGAGAGAGAGAGAGAGACTCGCGTCGCTTCCCCCAGTTCTTCTGAGGAGGGTTGTGTGTGTGTGTGTGTGTGTGTGTGTGTGTGTGTGTGTGTGTGTGTGTGTGAAAAAAGCCTTACATTATGAAGTGCGTGTGCACTGTGACTACTTTTATATAGTTGATTACCAGCTGGGCATTTCACTCTGTCTCGTGCTGAAGCCTGTCACTGTCGACCAATCGCAGCAGGCTGTCATCGGTCCAATCAGCGCAGATTAGCTTCGCGCTGAGGAGGGGTTTGGGAACAAATGAATCGCTGAACGATTCATATGGGAGTCGTTGGGATAATTAGGTAAAAATAAATGCAGATTATAAGACCATAAAAGTGTTTTATGACCTTGCATGCATATTAGACTGTTGTTGGAGACCCTTACAACCTAAATATGACCCTATTTCATGTATAATATGGGCTCTTTAAGGTTTTAGTGATGATACTTATTCCGCTGAAATCCACAGATTTTTACCAAAATTCTTCGCAGAAATGGCAAAAAACAACCGCAGATTCCATCTGGCCCTACTCACTAGTCACTTTATTAGGTATAGCTGTCCCAACTGCTTAACACATTTCTAATCAGCCAATCACATGGCAGCAACTCCATGCATTTAGTTATGTAGACTAGCTTTGCTTCATCATCGGAATAGGGAAGAAAGGTGATTTGAGTGACTTTAAACATGGCATGGTTGTTGGGGCCAGACAGGCTCGTCTGAGTATTTCAGAAACTGGTGATCTACTGGGATTTTCTTGCACAACCATCTCTAGGGTTTACAGAGAATGGTCTGAAAAAGAGGAAATATACAATGAGCGGCAATTCTGGTGGAGCAAATGTCTTGTTGATGCCAGAGGTCAGAGGAGAATGGCCAGACTGGTTCAAGCTGATAGAAAGGCAACAGTAACTCAAATAACCTCTTGTTACAACCGAGGTATGCAGAAGAGCGTCTCTGAATGCACAACACGTCGAACCTTGAGGTGGATGGGCTACAGCAGCAGAAGATCACACCGGGTGCCAATCCTGTCAGCTAAGAACAGGAAACTGAGGCTACAATTCTAGTCAGGTGTACCTAAAACTGTGGTCAGTGAGTTTATAAGAGCCTAAGGATGAAAATGAATGTTCTATTCTTTGATAAAGTCTGTTCATCTAAAAAAAAAAAAATGCTTCATAATAAATCCATACATCCATAAATCCATAGTTATTTTTTCAGAGTATTGTGATAAGACGCAAACCAAATGTGTTCATATTATAAAATTAAGCTTTCATAAACATTTATTAACAATGTTTACAGTATTTAAATTGGACCGTAATGAAGTTTGAGGCAAGTACATAGTTAAACTTCTGTTTGTGTTTGCTGATCTTTGTTTACTCATGTAAAACGTTGTGGTTTTGTGTTCTAGGGACACAAGTTTTGATTTGTTGACATTGGGATGTATACTGTACATCACATAAAAGCTGACTAAAGCTTTTCGTTGATTTTTGGTTTCTTAGATGGGACAAATTTTGGCAGAGATTTTAAACGATTTGAAAATATGAAAATGAGTAAATCTTGAATTTGAGGGTAAAAAAATAAATACTGAGGAAATTGACTGTTGAAATTGACCAAATTAGGTGCTTGGCAATATATTTTTCTAATTAAAAATTGAATTTTCATATATTTACAGTTGAAGATTTACAAAGTATTCACGGAACATGATCTTTACTTCATATTCTAATATTTTTAGAAAAAACAATCTATAACTTTGACTAATACAAAGAAAAAAATACAAAAAAAATGCTTGTGCAAAAAATCCTTTTGTCTTGTCTAGTCCAAATATGTAAACAATCTTATATCAACACGCATTTTCCAGGCAAGCAAAACATAATGTCTTGTTTTCAGAAATGTCCCAAAATAGTGTTTTTTTTTTCCTTAAAACAAGCAAAATAATCTGACAGTGGGGTAAGAAAAATAATTTAGTTTTTCCTTTTGACATAAGATTATTTTTCATAGCCCACTGGCAGATTATTTAGCTTGTTTTAAGGAACACAATATGTTTTGCTTGTCTTAAATTCTTTTTGATTTTAAGAAATTTTTGATATTTGCGCTAGAAACAAGATAAAATCTAAGTAAGAAAAACATTTTTTTGCAGTGAATGCAATATACCCATGCAACGTAAGATTGGATTTGTGGTCCAAGGTTTTGTATGTGAAATAAAAAAACCTAAATTTAAATGAATCATATAAAGCAACCATTGGATTTAGCTGCTTTTATATGGATTTATTTATGAACATTTTAGAAACAGAGTATTGGATGAATAGACTTTAAATAGAGGGATGGAAATTAGTTTGATTCCCTTCATTTGTGTTTCAAAAGATGAATGAAATTTGACATGAGGGTTACTTTCATTTCGAGGTGAACTATCCATGGAGTTGTTCATATAAAGTCATTTTATCTCTTTTGAATCTCAAAACAAATCTTTATTAACCTAAAGGGCTTTCTGAGTATGCTTTAGAATCCTTTTTAGATACACGATTTAGTTATTTGGACTGTCACTAAAGGGAAAACTCTCAGGTTGCATAAATCCTGGTGGGGGGTGAACTATCTTAAGTAGCTCGAATAAGCAACACAAAGTCTTTCATCTCTGTTAAAATAATTCCCTCCAATCTCAAACACTATCTCACTGTCTATCCTGGAAATTGTTGATTTGCTGCCAATATCTTGATCTTGGATATGCAGAAACGGTGAACGGCATGCATCAAACTGTGCTTCTGATCGTCTGTGTAGTTTTTCCAAACTCAGCAGCCCGTCTGATTCGCTCCTTCTGAGCCTCCCGTCTTCTGTCATCCCACATCCTGCCATCCAGGTGCTGTCCAAAAATAAGTAATTGGTTTCCCCCTACAGGCTGCCAACATAAGACGCACAAAGGACTAATGAAATCACCTAAAACCAGAAAAGGCCCTGGAGGTTTCTTCTATAAATACAAAGAAAAGGTGTACGTGGTTGACATATTAATTTTTCTGTTGGCACATCCAGGACTGGCTGGAGTAGAGATTGAATAGGGAGAGGAAGTGGAGATCTTTGTTAATGACTTTGTACCTGTGTCATGATCTATGATTTGCGAGTGCACCATAGACCTTTTTGCGCTTCAGTGGTCACAAGAACATCTGAATAAAGGAGTTGACATGATCAGTGTCTCATTATTGGTCATTTGATTAATGAGCTAGAAGTGGTGGAGAATATAAAATCTTTTTTTCGACTCTAATTTGTTTAAAAATAATAGACATGGAAAAGGATTTTCACTTAGTGTGGTCTTGACCTTTGAACTCTGCTGTTTATGTCTCTGTCTGAGGTTTCCAATGTTTATAGTGGCTCGAAATCCATATTTTCTTATCTTGTAAGTGTTAGCCCTACATTCCATCTGTTACATTTTTGTTGTCAGTTTTTAGATTTATCGTTACAATACTTTGTTTTTTGAACACATAAAAGAAGCCTAATTGGCAAAAAGTCAAACCTTAGTCAGTCAGATACAGTATAACCTTTTGGAAAAAAAACCCCAAAACATTATATTGTATGGTAGATTACCTTTTTATACTTTGGCTGACTTTGCTCACATCTTAATTTTATGTAATGTAATGACACGCATCTTTTTTAAAAGCTGCTTTGAAATAATTGACGGTAAAAAGTGTTATGTAATTTAAACTTGAACTAAATTGAGCTGCATTCAAAATTCACGATAAAGGGTCTCATGATGAATAATAATAATATTAAAAGGGCAATTTTTAAAAGATGCTTTAGAGTTATCTCATCTGGTAATATCCTTGCAATTGGTTTTATGGATGAATGTGGCATTTATCCATTTGTCATAGTACATCATAGTATAGTATACATAGTATACATACTATGTATAGTTATGGTATTGTAGCTTATAATGTAGGTGATGTAGTTATTGTTGCAGTTTGTATTTAGTATGTTTACAAATGGTGTTAAATTGAAATGAAATTTAAGTAAGAAGTTAAATTAGTTGAAGTTGTCCATCTAGTGGAAGCGCAAGTAATTTGTGTGTTTTAAAGACATTGGATAAGTGTCCAAACATTTATTTTTTGCTAAAAATGAGGCTAAATTTGGGTTTTCAGTGAAAATCTAATAGACAGCTAACAATAGTCCAAAAAGCAGTCATTCATTCATTTTTTTTTTTTTCGGCTTAGTCCCTTTATTAATCTGGGGTCACCACAGCAGAATGAACCGCCAACTTATCCAGCATATGCTTTACACAGCGGGATACCTTTACAGCTGCAACCCATCACTGGTAAACATTCAAACACACATTCACACACTATGGAAATTTAGCTTACCCAATTCACCTATAGAACATGTTTTTGGACTTGTGGGGGAAACCAGAGCTTGTCCAAAAATTTACAAATCAGACAGACTGATTAGACAGACTTAACATCTGTAGTCATTCATTGTTGTCTATTTGATGACTACAGTAAAATATCTATTAGATTTTTAGATGTATAAGCACATCAAATGGAGAGAGAAAAAAAAAGCATCTTGAAGGGGGTGGGGAATATCAGATACTAGAGAGCATTTTATTGGTCAGGTTTTGCCAGGTATTGCCAAAAAAAATTTGATCCATTTAGGCAAACTGCAAGCTTTGGATGTTTATATCTTCTAAATGTGAATTTTGTCCCTGTTTAGTTGTGCACTAGCTTATAAATAGTAGAATAATACAATGATACTAAGATTAATAATAATAATAATAATAATAATACATTTCATAGGATCTTTAAATAGATTTTGTTCCATGAAATAAACTCTGATTAATGCAGTCTCTGTGGTATTGATGTAGAAGTAGAATGTTTCTCTGTGTGCAAGGTGTCAGTGGAGGGTCTGATCTGCTCAGCTGGAGAGAACAAATGTTATTTTTTTTTACACACTCAGGCACACACACATCATGCAAATCACATACACACAGGTCCTCACAAACATCTTTGTTAATTATCACCAACACACTGTCCTGTCATAATTTTGTTTACTCGTGTTCCCGTGAAACAGAGCCTTGACCTATAAAGGTCATTGTTGCCACTGGTCAGAGTAATTAGAAAAAACAAATGTTTCTCAGTAAGGGAGAGGCAAAGGTTTCTGTGAGCGATGACTGACCAACAGCTTCTGCTCAATCTGCTCGTCTTTAAAGAAGCTTTTTAACAATTCCGAATCCATTAAACAACTGAATAAAAATAAATCACTTTTAAAAGATGTGATGTCTAAACAAGGAAAACAACTGTACAGTGCATTTTAAATGGTCTCAAATTAGTAATGCACCTAAATTAATTTTATGTGTAGGACAGAATACAGGTCATGTGCCCAGGCCTGATGTCACAAAAAAGGTTGGTCTAAACCTGGGGTGTCCAAACTCTCCTGGAGGGCCGGTGTCCTGCTGAGTTTAGCTCCATCTTGCTTCAATACACCTGACAAAAAGCTTTTAGTATATCTAGTAAGAGCTTGATTTAGCTGGTTCAGGTGTTTTTGATTAGGGTTGGAGCTAAAATCTCTAGGACACAGGCCCCCCATGACCGAGTTTGGACACCCCTGGCCTAAACTATACATGAACATGGTTTAAATATGATTTTAAAAAATTTAATAAAAATATTTTTTGGAAAAAAAAATATTACTGGTGTCCATCTTGACTCAAAACAAAGGCACAGACATATTTTGATAATTTAGTACAAATTGTTTAACCCCTTAACTACCCCACCAAGAAAAAAAGTTTTGATTGCATTTCTTAACTTCTAATGTCACTAGTAACACATTTAATGCATTTTGTTTTCAACGCATCCCATAATGTCTGAAATATCAGCCTCAATACCAAATGGTTGAAATGTCGGTTTATGGTAAAAGTATCGGAATTAATACATATACTATGAAGCCAATTTCTAAAAAAAAAAACATTTTTGAACACATATTTATTTATTTAAATTTTTAAAGATTTATTTTTGGCCTTTATTAAGTAGATAGGATAGTTTTTTGTTTTGTAAACCAACAATGCTGTGTGTGTGTGTGTGCGTGTGCAAGCCATTATTTAAGGCATTTTAATCTTTAAAGGACTTTAACAGCCATTATTTTAAAAAGTAAAAACATGGTCAACCGTTTGGTTGAAGGAAGTCAAAGGGTTAAATAATTTTTTAATAAATGTATTTATTATTATTATTATTATTATTATTATTATTATTGATTTTATTGTTTTTAAATTAGTTTTTTTATTTTTGTATTCATTTTATTTTTAAGAATTTATTTATTTATTTATTTATTTATTTATTTATTTATTTATTTATTTATTTATTTATTTATTAAAGCTGACTTTGTTTGTTTTAGTTAAATTTATTTATTTATTTATTTTTCAAGTCTTGTCTGTGAACCTGGAAGTCATTTTGTTAAATTGATCTCACACTTTGTTTTAGCTGATAATATTACTCCAATGTTTTAATAGCATTTTTGTTGTAATAATGAAATGATTTTGCGACTGTTGTTGAGTTCTCACCACAGTCTTCTTATAATATGCTAATTTGAACTTCTTTTTTTAGGCGGCATTAGAATATCAGAGGTCGTGGGATGCAAGCAACTTTATGGCAAGCGACTTTTTATTTGCAGTTATAGTCCCTTTTGACTGAATGACAGTTTGTTCACAGCTAACAGTCATTGTGTGTAATAATAGAAGTGCTGTCATGCCAAATATACAGTCCCCTTCCTCGTTCTCTGTGTCATTTATAGACATGAAGAGTTTTACCTTTTTATACAGGATTTTTTTAACAAGTTGTTAACTGTTTTAACAATATATTAAATAGCCTATAGTTTATTTTATTGGATTAAAAATAATTATCTGCATAAAATAGCCCTTACTTAGTCTCAACCTCCCCCCTCTTTTTTTGTTGCAAAATTATTATTTTTTTTGCTTAAACTTGAAGCAGTTTCAATTTAACATTGCAAGCTCATTGATAATACATGCATACATCGATGTAGATAAAGCCTAGTATCATTAAATTGTTTCTTATCATAGATTTTAAGTATAATTGACCGAAGCCAGCCCAATATGTTACTGATTGTTTTCCTGAAGCATTCAAATTTTAAATTTATCGTTTAACTTCTGTGGCAGAGGAAAATGAGTAATTTTGCATTCTAATAGAGAACTGATCACACATTTAATATGTTGCTGGCTCATTTAGTGGTAATGATGACAATATATCAAATGTATGATAAAAAAATAAGCTTGATACTTGATACTAAGCTTGTTTCTGAAGCTGTGGTTACACGTTTGTCACCACTTTACATCAGAATCTTTAGTGAAAATTTGACCTTAAGTCATATTGATCATATTGTTTGTTGTCTTTTAACAATGTAATGAAAACTGACGGAAAATCTGAGAGATCCAGAAGGGATTTTTAAAATTGCCTAATCAGACAGACAGATGGACAAACATTTTGTAGTCTTTACTAGATAGATGGATGGATGGATATTAAGGTTGGAAGTTCTATGCTATAGTAGCTTAACCAGTTTAGACACGAATTTGGAAACCAAATTAAAGATTGGTTTGCTCAAAATCAGCATAAAACTTTACTATTGGAAAGAGCTGATGAAAATAAAGATTGTGTTAAATAAGCCCACTCTGTGGTTTTCTGGTTTTAAAGGGGTTTCTTAGATTAGAAAGTCTATCTAGACAAGCTGATTAGTTCCTAGCTGATTGGAAACCACTTGTTTAAGCAGCACAACTACTTATACACCGTTCTAATTGGCCTGGTCTGCTATACCCTAAATGGCAATCAATCAGTAAAGCTATAAAGGTGGGCAAATCTAGAAATGCAGACTGCTACTTGCTGATAAAAGCGGTGTACCGCTTGTACAGATTTTGAATGTCCTGCAGTGCTCACAATTGATATTTCTCCTCGTTCCATAAGGCATGCTGTTAATTGTGAAATGATGTGGTCAGAGGAGACACTCATTTAATCTTTTCAGTGCTCATACCTCAGTCCAATGAATGCTATTATGTCTAGTGGAATATTTAGTAATTGTACCATTTTTCATTCTGCCTGGCTAGCAAATCAATCCATAGACCTCACCTGAGAATAGAAAAGGGCTTATTATTATTCTTTTTTTTCACTTTAATGTTAAGGTGCTGGCAAGCTGTGGTGCGCATAGCCTGTCTGTGCTGTGGTGTGCATGTTATGCGAATTAATACATTTTGAAATAAGCCTCGCACTGGGCATTTCCAAAGTCATTTCAATGCATGTATTTATTGAAAGTGTGATTGACAGGAACCAGCCTAGCTTTTCAGTAATTGTTTTCCTGGAGCATGCATGCATGTATATGGGGGAGATGTGGGAGGCTATTACATTTATCATTTAACTCCCGTGGCAGAAGAAAATGAGCCTGTTTTTGCATGCAAACCGAAATCTGATCGAACATCAGTCCTGACATTTGAATGCAAAATAGCCTGAATTACAGGCTTCAGTTGCTTTGCTACTTGAACGTTAAGTAAAAGAATAATAGTAGATAAGGAAAAAGTGTGCATTTATATTGCACACTACAAATCTACAAGTCTACAAATCCTTAAGGAAATGATGATGGAAAAAAATATGACATTGGGAAAATGCTTTTGCAGTCCTTTTGCAAACCTATTGCACTCGCCTGAGAAACTTTGCATTCTTACCTTAAATATTTACGTTCCCACAAGATGTATTTTCCTGCAAAATAGCTGTTCTCTAGCAGAAATTGTTCATTCGCAAAAACGATTTATAATTATTTATTTTTTTTCCTGTCATTAAAAGTTTTGCCATTTTACACAGTTTCTTGAGGAACATTTTAGTTTTGCAACAGTATGCAAATTCATATTTGTACATATTTATTTTCCATCACCATGTCCCTTAGGGACTCTGCAAGCATGCCTTTTAATATGACACATATGCATATTTGTGTGTCTGCTAAGGGAAACTTTTGGAATGTGAGGTTTTAGGCATTGGATCTTGTTATATTTTTGAGAATAATCAGGTGAAATGTCAGCATTCAACATGAATAATTGACAAATTGGCCAAAATAAGCTACAGCATGCACAATCCATTTCAGCCGTTTTGAATGTTATCACTCGATTAAATGGGCGTTATCAGTGGTTATCAGCTGATAAATATGGGCCAGTGGGGGCCTTCTTCTGTTATAATCCATTCACATAATTAATTAGCTATAGATCACATACAGCTGCGGCCGGAAGTTAACAATAGTTTATATTATTCATTAAATTTCCCATTAATTGTATTTTATTAACATCTACCCCAACCCTAAACCCAACCGTCACAATAATGTTAAAACGGATCTGGAGTCTTCTCTATTAGTATAGCTGAATAACCATGTGGATGGATGAGAACAGCCTTCTGAGCTTACTAGTAGGTGAAGGTGCCTACTGGGCCATATTTATCAGCTGATAACCATTGATAACGCCTATTCAATCAAGAGAAAACCTTCGAAGTGGGTGATCATTTAATGTTAATAGCCAAAACTTTGCTATCTACTAGATAGCCAGAGTCTTTTCCTTAAGCCAGACTTGCACTATATATGCAGATGTTTTTGAAGAACTTATGAAATCTGGCAGCATCACGCACATCAGACTTTTTCCCCTTTAAATTCAAACATCCCCCACACAATTTGAAAACCATTGCACATTGCACACAAGATATTAGATTCTTATGCCAGGGGCAGCCACTCAGGTTTTCTCTATGATGCAGTTCATCATTGACATTCAACAGGTTATGTTCACGTTTGTTAGCTTGTGAGCTAGCAGCTTTGTACCCTTGTTTAATATGCATACAACAATGGAATAATTAAAATACAGTGCAGTGAAACTCAAAATACAGCACAGGTGTCAAATCCAGTTCCAGTTCAATCCCCTGAGACCTTCGTTCATCTTCTGAATTCCAGTGCAGAAATTTAAGCTCTCTGATGTTAACATAGCTGTTTATGGAAGATCAAAGTCCATAAAACACCCCAAATCATTTTTAAAAAAACCTTACATGTGGCCTTATTGGTTCAACTAATCAAATGAAGCTCCAAGAACACTTTTGTGCACCAATAAAACTGTAAATATGACTTTGTCCACCTGTGTCTCAGGTGTAACAAGTTTTCATTTTTGGGTGAACTAATCCTTTAAATACTCTCTGAAAAAATGTTAACTTTTAATAAAAACAAAACAACCATGACATCGACATATTACTGTATTTAAATTTTACATGAAATGAGTCCTGAATATTACAGAATATTTTTAGTAGCATTTTAAGAACCCATGGGTTTTCATTACAGCAGGTACTTTATCCAAGCTAAAGAAATGACTGAAAATAAATTGAACAGCTCACAGATTGAATGTGCGAGTCAGGAAGCCAGATTAATCCTGTACCTTCAGGGAATGTAACAGTGGAACAAACTTGACTTTGTGCTCAGCTGCAGCGGCGCACGAAAACAAAACAAGTAAATGAATAAAATGGAAAGGTAGGGTTGAAACAGACGTTCATTCGAATATTCTAACACAAAGGCCTTTTGGTATTTTCCTGACAT
This sequence comes from Danio aesculapii, assembly GCF_903798145.1. Lineage (NCBI taxonomy): Eukaryota > Metazoa > Chordata > Actinopteri > Cypriniformes > Danionidae > Danio > Danio aesculapii. The sequence goes on from NC_079437.1 coordinate 20,313,817, forward strand.
TTTTCACCTAATGACTGGCTGGCAACGGTGGCGTACTTTTTTTAAACATGTTTTGACATGGTCTACAGTGTGCAGCAGATTAAGAAATGTCAAATTATAAACAATTCCTGTACTAAACACTAACTTTCTAGTACCACTTTTTTATTAGTCTTTTTATTAAATTAGCTTTTTTGCTGCATTGCATGTCAATTGATAGATGGATGCACTTGAAAATTAACTTAAACCAACCTTCCAATCCATTTAGACAACAACAGAGATAACATAATCTGGGTTGATATTGATATTCAGTCAAAAGAAAATTTCCACGACTGTTCCTTAGTTAGGCAATTATGTTTGGCTCACTTAGTGGGTGAAGGTCTTGGTTTGAAGTGCTGTTTCAGTGTTATTGTTTTAGACAGTAGATGGAATCTAGGAGCTCTCTGATCATCCACAGACCGCAATATGGACTACTAACAATTAATCAATGTATCAATGTGTTTTTATAAAGCTAATGCTTTTGTTACTACTGCTTGTATTTAACCCTTTCACACATACGTAATAAATTGTGTAATTTTTATTTAAATTTTTTATGGGACCATTATTTAGAATGCATTAATTCCATTTGATTCCAAGTTTAAACATTGAAAATGCATAAAGTTTCACATGATCCATAGCAGCCCTGATGAGTTAGGGTTATCTATTGGATCTCCTTTTGTTCATAATAATTTTATAAAAACATTAAAAAACATCGTTATTAAATTATAAAATATATAATATTTTGCTTCTCAAATATTTGTAAGAACATGGACTTCATTGTTTATGATGGTACAAATGGTACATTGATTCCACCTAGTAATGATCACATTATTTGATCTAGGTTGCGGGGTGGGTGCCACCATGCTAGTAGAGGAAGCATAGAGTTGTCGGTTTTAATTCATTTAACTTCTCAAGTTACATAAAAGTTAGCAGATGTTTAACTGGGAGAAGAGTAAATGAATTAGAGTAACTGTTCTAGATACCTATACGAGTGTAAAAGAGTGGATCTGCTGTGAATAAAGCACAATGCCATATGTGTAAAATACTTATTATAGACATCTCCATAGACATGTACTTTACAAACCATAAATGCTGTTTTGCTAGTACTTATGTGTATTTAAACTAATCAAAGCGTTAAATGTCTGAAACCTAACCAAGTTTGTGTGGTTGAAACTATTAAATAATTGTAACGAAAAACCCCTTTAATATTAAAATGATATTCTAGTGATAGCAAAAAGAAAAAGGATTTTGAAGATGAATGAAGGTCTTACATGGGATCGACATGAGGGTGAATATTTAATAATGGAGTTTTCATTGTTTGGCTGAAAAATAACCCCATCTTGATATTTATTGTGACCATGAAATAAAAGTACTTATGTACTTGAACAGAATGTTCCCAAAGCTAGCATGGCTGCACTATTACAGTAGTATTAGATGTGTACTTTCTCCAATCTACATTTGACACAGTTATACTGATCATGCTGATATTTATTTCACTCTGCAACTCTGGATCTTTTATCCCAGAGAACTGTGTAATACAGCAGATTTTACATGCTTTTCAGCATATTTTAGGCCACATCGGTCTCAGAATGAACAGAAATCGCAATACCTTTATGGCTGACAGATTAGTTAAATCTACACCGGATAGCACATTTTTAATGATTTTTTCTATGAAAACCATAGGATTTCAGGACCAATTCTTGCTTTTTCTCAGCAGAAAAGCTTGAGGCACATGAAAGCTTTAATGTCTTCTGCTTGCAGATGATGAAATTGAATGCATGCAATATGAATCACACAATGATCATCATACTATATTTCATTTAAATGTATGTCTGTCTTTTTTATATTTTCCCAAAGACAGACAAGAATAATCATGGTTATTTCCTGTAAAACCTACAGCTGTAACTGTGAACTGTGAATTGCCCACATAATTCATTTACCAAGAGTAGGCCAATTGCCTTAAATTTTAAGTAAAGTCACCTTTTTACAGTGCACCTATTTTCTTGTAAGTCTTTTCTTGTATTAAAACAGAATTGAAAGTAGGCAGGAATTCTTTCTTCTACTTGCGTATTCAACAATGGACTTCTAAAGCTGCAAAGACATGAATGCTGGTGAAGAATACAGTCAATCATGAGTCACTCTTTGAAGGATGCCTTAAGTGATTACAGAGTCATGCTGCCTGCAACAGCCATATAATCTCATTGTCTGGTGCTCCGTACAGCCAAAGTCATGTTTAACATCTGAGTGAATTTGATTTGATTAATCACTGGAGCTCTACAGAATGCTAAAGTTATCAGCAGAGCCTTCAGTCTTCATCAACCGAGTATATGAGTGCATATAAAATAATGGGCCACGTTCAAGGATTATTACTGCTGTGAAATGTCTTTGAAGGTGTCCTTTGGAGAAGCCAACTTGTGAAAGAAGCTTGATATCAAGCATGGAACAAATTGGAATTACTTTTCAGGCTTTACTTTTCAGTTTTACATTAACTATTTGGCATGAGGTAACGTGCATTTTCATTTTGGGGAAAATTGGATGCTATTGATTCAATTGCTGAGGCAAAGATGAGAAGCAAATTAATCACACTGAGTGCAAAACTTAGTCCCATGTGACATTTTAAAATGGAGGGAAAGGCTGAAATGTGCCCTTTATCATTAAATTAAAAGGTTGAAAATCTGTTCTTGAAATTTTCACTCTTAAAACTAGTGAACTTCCTACGTAGTTGTGATGCTGCCTTAAAAGGCAACTGTCTGAAGTGAAAAAGTCTCATTGACAGTCATTTATAATGTGAAAGGAGAATCAGCTCTCAAATGATTTCATCATATTGCCAACTGCTTTATATAATTTATTATCTATTTTATTAGGATGACTAAGACATAAGAGCAGAAGTCAAATGGGCTACTTTTATGATGTTTTGCATCATGTTTTAAAGATTTTTGATTCTTTAATTACATTTTACTGCGGGTTTGAGAAGTACAACCAGCTCTTAATCAAATAATTTACTTATTTAATTGGTCATTCACTTTGGTTTGAAAAGCTTGCACTCCAGACTGCTGCATCCAGGACTGTTTTCTGAGGCTGTGGATCAAAGTTAGTCATGTTGAAAATAATAATAAAAAATAACAAGTTAATTAAAAGTTAAAAGTACAGAATTATCATTTTTCTTGGCATCAATGTACCATCAGAAGCCATGGGTATTCATTTAGTTTTGCTAATGATTTTTAAGCATCAAAGTAACCATTCACTTGCACTTTATGGATACTCAAAAACCACAGTTTTAGCTAAAGATCTCAGACTAAGCCAGTGTTTCTCAGCCACATTCCTGAAAGCCCACCAGCTCTGCACATTTTCCATATCTCCTTAACCAAACCAAAGTCCCTTTAAGGCAAGTCATTTCACTCGGCGGTTTTTCTTCAAAACTGTTTGCCAAGCTTACGATTACATTAAATATTTGGAACCACCAGTAAAATTAAAAAACAACGGTCTCATAAGTTTAGTTTTTAAATCAAACAAAATCTGCTTATTTTCCTGATTGCCTGAGCTCATGCGCACTCAAAAGGAATGAGATCACTGCACCAACCTCATTTCTGGCCGTTCTACAAAATGATCATCGTCTGAATAATGATCGTTTGATCTCACTGCTCTTCTAAAGTAATCCACAAGTTCTTGATGGTGAATCTCCTCCAGAAATGACAGCAACTTTGTTTACAAGTCTGTGGGCATTTGAGTAATTGCTGTCATGTGATGGGCATTTGACATACAGATTACAAAACCAAAACCTTTTTGTTTTCAAGTGCACTTGGTTTATTTAAAAGTAGAAATGTCAAGCTTTATCAAGGCGGGGCTTCATTCACCATATTGACTGTTACACTTTACCCCGTTCAAAACTATACAAGTGACATTTCTTGTGTATTCTATAGTCTTTGACCAAACACACCTGATTCAGATCACTGAAAGACCTGTAATGGGTGTGACAGACAAAAGAGACATCCAAAACATGCAGTGTTGGTGGTCCTCCATAAACTTGGTTGAGAAACACGGGACTTTCACATTTGGACAGATTGTTTCGGTTTGCTTATGCTTTTCATTCTGTGCCGGTCCAGTCAACACATACTGTATCACTTTTTTCCACCGCGACATTCCAAGATGGCTGCGTCCTAGGTCTAAAATCTATAGTAAAACACGCTGTTTTCTGCTAAATGGTTAAATTAATCGAGTTTGTTTAATATATTTTCATTAAAGTGGAATCAAATGCACAAAATAAGGTAAACTTGACTGAGCTCTTCATTTCCCATTTAAAGATGATTGGCCTGCGAAGTCAAGTTTACAGACTTATAATTGAAATGGTTATAGTGTGTGAGGTAAGTAAATTTGCCGCAGATCCCCCTCTCATATGAGCTGCAGGTAGGCTAAATGATAATCTTTAAAAAAAAAAAGTAATGTAGGCTGTTCTGCTGTTTGCTCATGCAAAATTAAACACCATAAAATATATTGTAGACCTATTTAGAGCTAAAATATAGTTAGCATATCTATTTTGTTTTGACTTGTAGCTCATGGCCCTAAAAAATGAAAATGTAACCTGAAAACAAGTTATTAAAACAGGCTTAATCAATAATTAAAAAATGACGGATATGCCTAGTAACCTAATGGTTTATGATGGCATTTTTACAAATGCCAACCGGACAATATCACAGAAAAAAGCTTACTTATGATACCCTAACATAAATCTTTATTTTTATTTTTAAAATTATGAAAAAAGTTATATAGCCTATTAAGTTGTGTGTTACCCATGCCAAAATTTAACCAATTTTCCCGGTAATAACTGTGAATTTAGGTTTTTCTTTTTCTTTTTTTTTTAGGTATTTTTCTGGCTACACTAATGCCTTAATGCAACTAAGCAACAATTATCTCCTTTTTTTTTTTTTTTTTTTTAAATGACATTAGAGGGTAACATTTAACTTTTTCCTAACAATGATATTGGTTGGGTAATGGGCTACGTGAAGCATGACTCTGTTGTGCTGATTTCACTATATCGATTTACTGGTTATAGAATAGTCTAACCGTGGGTTAGCTTGCAGGTGTGGGCATAGTTTCATGTCTTTACCTAAAACTTTAAATATTTATATTAATTTAAATAAAACAAAAAAAGATAAGGAGAATAAAATAGGATTTAAAGCACTTGTTTGATGCTGAAGCCTCGATCTGTCTGCATTTATGTAAACGCTAAAGTTGCATAACCTTCATTGATAAAATCCATAATTGCAAAACTGTGCTTATTATTATTATTATTATTATTATTATTATTATTATTATTATTACCACCATAAAGTATTTTACTGCCTTAAGTCAGTAACTTAGGCAGTAATCCAAAGTAATAATAAATAAGTGAATAAATAGCCTAAATAAAAGGAACAAGAGGGACTAAAATCAGTCACCAGGTCCAGTGCCCCCCTATGGGATTAAAATGCCCCCTCAGTTCATCCTGGCGCCGGCCTGTACTGTATGAAGACTGTTGAAGTCTGGTCAAAAAAAAAAAAATCACACTTGAGCAATGTATGCGACTCTATTCAAGAGGAGTCTCGAAAGCTGTGATTACCAAAAAAGCCTTTTATACTAAAAATATTTAGTAGTTTAGTACTTTTCTCTTTGTGTAATAACAATGGAAAGACACAACTTATTTTTTTATTTGTATGTTTGAATAGTTTTTTTTTTTTTTTTTTTATACCCAACTCTGGGTCAATTTCATGTCAACAGCTCCTTTAGAAATGTATATTTTCATGACTCGTTCAATACATATTTTGTCCACAACAGCTATATCTGAGTGTATATATAATTTTTTTTTCAGTATACAAAATGAAGGAAAAGCAGAAGAGCATTATGAATGCCAACTCTTTCAAGCAGCAGCTCATTAAGTTTAAAGGGCTGTGTAGTATGCAGGTGTCCTCCTGTGTGCTGCCTTTAGTAATCCCATACTGATTGATTGCCTTCATCTCCAGCTCATAGATTTATCATGAAGCTCAGTGCTTCCAGAAGAGAATGAGGGTAACTTGGGGAGCTGTACAAGTAGATTTTAACTTCTACCATGGAGGAGGGTGATGATAACAATGTTGTGTATGTGATACACCATTGTGTATTCACAATATTAATGTTTGTTTCGTTATGTATGTATTTATTTATTTATTTATTTATATACTGTCAAAAAGTAATTTATTATCACTACTAATGACTGTGTTTGAAACAAAATAACATCAGCAGTTGAGAAAGCTTGCGCTTTGGGTTACCATGGCGATACTCGTTGTGTTTACTTCAGATGCTACTATGCTGTGCCTGGGGAAAGACACAGAAGTCTCAATGTGATTTTGTTTCTCCTGATAATTCAGGTATGTTTTATAAAAAAAATCAATGTGTTTATTATAATTTATGTAAAAACATGTGAGTACACATTTCCTAAGTGTTTTGAAGTGAATAGCTTATTAACAGTTGTTTATTGAGCAGCGTGATTCAGATGAAAGTACTGGTAAAATGACAGTTGGTTTGAGTTATGTTTGTTATAACTGACTCCCCAGTAAATAATATGTATTTTACTCAGTATGTGATAATTGAACAGAAAATGACTTATTTGTATATATTGGTTGTATATTGGCTAATGTATAAAGTTTATTAGACTAGAGAGTAACATTGGGAATTGGTGTCAAGTGTAACTGTTACAATTTAAATGATACAAATAACAGACGCATGATTGTTCTGTGAGTTTAGTAGTTTTATGGTAAATGGTAAAATACAGAAGGTATAATATTGTGTTAATGATAATAACATGTAATAATGATATTAATACGTGTTAATGATAAGAGAGTACAGAGTGTATAAGTATTTGAAGAATTCACTGTGGTAAAAAAAAGAGAAAAAAACAAAGAGAACAAAACTGAATGTTTGATTAATTGAAACATGATTTGTGAGGATCTATTTTCAGTACATGATTTGTGAAGACATGTTTGCTATAATATGACTGTTAATAAATAGATGCTACTATGCTGTGCCTGGGGAAAGACACAGAAGTCTCAATGTGATTTTGTTTCTCCTGATAATTCAGGCACTTTTAATCTGCCTACGAGTTCCGCTGCCGGGACCCGTAACAGATTCATGGAGGTTCCACCGAGATTAATATCCAGAGTGTGAGGCTAGTGCTGGGATCCAGACTTTACGGCGACGAGACGACGACAGGGTTGCGTGCGACTTGGGACAGCTGCTGACGTCCAAAGAGAGCCAAAAGGGACCAAGCTGAGAGGAAGGCGACGCATCACTAGAGGGTCGTGAGAAGGTCTGAAGCTGGACAAGATGGCGGACGAGAGGAAAAGACTCGTCTGGAGCATAAAGAAGAGCCTACACGAGTTGAATGTGCATGAACTGGGGCATATTGCTGACAGCATTACTTCAGTTGCAGGTTTGATTTTACCCACCATCGCCAAGGATGACGAGGAAAGCTGTTTGAATTTCATCATTTCTTATATGCAGAGTGACAGTTTACTTAAACTGGAAGATAAAGGATTTGCACAATTACTAACATTAAGAGACATGATTAATGAATTGAGTGAGAGTCGTGTGAACAATACAGTTAGTGATCCATCTGTTTTTATTGAACATGAATTGGATGCACATACACAGGCATCTCCTATACGCAGACACACAGATTCTACTGTCACAGAAACACACTCAGAGTTAAATGAATATCATAAACTACTCGCTAGTTATGAGGAGTTAGGGAAAAAGCTGTCAGAATACAAGATTACACAGACAGAACAGAAAACAATACCAACTACAAGTCAGTTTGCTTATTCTGAATTCTTACCACGACAGCAGAGAGAAAGCATAATGTGTCCAAGAGACTTTCCATATCTACCACATAAAGAGTTTAAGATACATGGTGGTCAGATTGGTGATAGTGCTTCAGATATCGGCTATAATAACCTATGCAAACAAATTGATGAAGGCATCAAGATGAGTTACTCAGAGAGTGAGCTCATTCAGGCTGTTCTGCGAATAGTTAAACCGGGACAGTTCAAAGAAATGCTCATCAATAAAGATGATCTAACTGTACCAGAGCTAAAAAGTTTCCTACAATCACATTTAAGTGAAAAAGGCAGTAGTGAGCTCTTTCAGGAATTAATGAGTACAAGACAACGAGAACATGAAACTCCACAACAGTTTCTATATCGTGTAATTGGCCTAAAACAAAAAGTAATTTTTGCATCCAAACAGAGCAACACTCGCATTGAATTTGAACCACGAACAGTTCAAAATGTGTTCCTGCGTACCATTCATCAAGGTTTTCTTCCCAAGTACAGTGACATCAGAAGTGAACTGAAACCTTTGCTCACAGATCACACTGTAACCGATGAAGCACTGCTGAAACAAGTGACAAAGATCTCAAGCGAGGAAAATGAACGCCAACGACGATTAGGTCAAGCCATTCAGCGAAGGCAGACTCAAGCTCATAGTGCACAAATTGACTCAGAGTCCAACGAGAGCGATTCAAACTCAAAAATACAGAAAAAAAACAAGACAAAGACCATACAAGAACTAAGCGCTCAAATAGAAGCTTTAAAAAGTACAATCGACAAATTGAAACAAGCTAAAGAACCATGTCACTGTTCTGTACAGATGGGAGTTGGCTCACATGTTATACACAGACCAATGCCAGTGAGAAGAGGAGGACCATACGGGTGCCCAACGTGTATAGAGGATAATAACAGCTCATGCAATCATTGCTTTATCTGTGGAGAAAAGGGGCACAGGGCTATTGGTTGTGGTAAAAGGACAAGGGGTACCAGGAAGATGTACCAGTCTGCTGAGCTGAGATCAACTGGAGGAAGGTCACCAGAGAATGGAGCTTGTGAAGCCAATGCAAACAGTACAGCCTGCTCTAGCATGTCTAGAAAGACAAACTCACAGAACAGAGTAGCAGAGCTAATTGGAAGCAAATGTTTGTTAAAGTGCAACATCAATGGTTATGCTGTAACTGCCCTACTTGACACAGGTGCTCAAGTCAGTATTATTGATCAAGCTTGGAAAAGAACATACTTACCAGATCAGCACTTGCGACCTCTGAGCGACTTAATGGGGTCCAAACCTCTCCACGTCTTGGCTGTTAATGGAGACATATTACCATTTGATGGGTGGGTTGAGGCTACAGTAAACCTTCTTGGTAACAGTGACCCAAAGTTAGCAGTTCAAGTTCCTTTCCTGGTGGGTAAAATGGCCCTTGAGCGACCTCTTCTGGGATTTAATGTCATTGAACAATTGGTCAAAGGACAGACAAATGGTCCAAATGTTCTTACAACAATTGCTACTTTGCTAATGGGAGCCATGGAGATTGGAGATGATCAGGCTGAAGTGATCGTAAACTTTATACAGACACAAAAGCCATCTTGTGACACTGAAACCATCATCAAAGTTGGATGTCAGGATGTTGTTATTCCTTCGGGTCAACTGGCACATGTAAAATGTCAAATACCTGTAGATTTTGACTTGTTAGAGCCTGCCATCTTGTTCGAGTGTAATGTAGACAACCCACAGCTTGAACGACTTGACATTGGAGATGGATTACTGGAAGTCTGTGGAAAACAAAGGCCGTTCATTAACATTCCAATAGGAAACCATACCAGTTATGACATTACCTTACCACGACGAATGACAATCGGTAGTGTACAGGCCATTAAAAAAATTGTGGAAACCGACCAAATAACAGAACCAGTCCATGTGAAAGTTGACAGTGCAGAGATACAAGGAGGAACTCACAGCAAAAGGATTACAGTATCAGATCATTGGGACCCATCTGTGGATTTAAGTCATTTAACTGAGGAGCAACAAAGGATTGCAAAGAGAATGTTATACGAAGAGTCTGGGGCTTTTGCACGCAATGACGAAGATGTGGGTTGTGTCCCAAGTTTGCAGATGCCCATCAATCTGATTGACAACATTCCTGTCCAGAGAGCATACTCTTCAGTTCCTAAGCCACTACATAAAGAAGTTAAAGAGTACATCCAAGATCTCTTGGCCAGAGGTTGGATTGTGAAGTCAAAGTCCCCTTACTCTGCACCGGTAGTTTGCGTCAGAAAGAAAGATGGAACACTTAGACTTTGTGTTGATTATAGACTACTTAACAAGAAAACTGTTCCTGACAGGCATCCCTTGCCACGCATTCAAGACCTTACTGACACGTTGGGAGGGTATAGCTGGTTCTCGATTTTGGATCAAGGAAAAGCATATCACCAAGGCTTTATTGCAGAGGGATCACGACATCTGACTGCTTTCATTACTCCTTGGGGCCTTTATGAGTGGGTACGCATTCCGTTTGGCTTAACTAATGCACCTGCTGCCTTTCAACGAAGTATGGAAGAGATGCTGGACTCCCTGCGTGATGAATGTTGTATCCCATACCTTGACGATATCTTATGCTACGCAAAAACTTTTGAAGAACACGTGGAAGGACTACGAAAGGTGTTGCAAGCTTTACAGAGACATGGAGTTAAGCTCAGACCAACCAAGTGCGAAATGTTTAAGAAAGAAGTAAGATATGTTGGACGATTGGTCAGTGCTAAGGGAGTCAGGATAGACCCTAAAGATTTGGATGCTGTACAAGCCCTAAAAGCAAAGAAACCTACCACAGTAGGAGAAGTCAGAAGGATGTTGGGATTTCTCAGCTACTATAGAGCTTATGTACAGGATTTCTCTCGCATTGCCAAGCCCATATATGATCTTTTGCAAGTGAAACGAGGGACAGAGCCTATCAAAACAAAATCTAAGGCAGATGGAAAAAAGAATGTTCAACTACCATCACGAACACCCATTGAGTGGAAGGAAGAACATCAAAAGATACTGTGCAAACTAGTTGAAGCTCTGACTACTCCACCTATCCTTGCATATCCTGAATTTGACCTACCTTTTACACTTCATACAGATGCCTCAGAAAAGGGACTTGGAGCTGTACTTTATCAACGGCAAGCTGGAAAAATGAGAGTAATCGGATATGGATCAAGGACATTGACACCAGCAGAACAGAATTACAGACTCCATTCAGGGAAGCTTGAATTCCTTGCACTTAAGTGGGCAATCTGTGAAAAGTTTCGGGACTACCTATTTTATGCTACACACTTCACCGTTTATACAGACAACAACCCTCTGACCTACATAATGAGTACTGCCAAACTTAATGCTGTGGGCTATAGATGGGTTGGAGAACTGTCGGATTTCAGGTTTGATATTAAGTACAGACCTGGGAAGGTGAACGTAGATGCGGACATTCTTTCCCGGTGTCCACTGAACATCAACCAGTTCATCACAGAGTGCACAGAAGAGTTATCCAGTGAGATTGTCAAAACCACATGGGAGGGCACTAAGGCTGCTGAACAAAAAGATGTTGCTTGGGTTGCTGCTCTTAACCAGGCTCAAGAAGAACAACTGGAGAATGATGTTGGTGAAGTCTTAGGAAAGCTAAGTCATAATGAACTACAGAAGGCACAGAGACTGGACCCAACTATTGGGGAGATTATTAGAATGAAAGAGTCCAATGCAAACCTCACTAATGACATGAGGCAAAGAGCCAGTGGACCTGTAAAAAAACTAATGCACGAATGGTCAAGACTACACCTGGATGATGGATTATTGTACAGGAGAACTGAGCAACGACGTCAATTTGTTCTACCAGCTCAATATAAGCAGTTAGTATTCCAGCACTTACATGATGACATGGGTCATGTGGGAGTAGAGAGAGTTGTAAACCTAGCAAGAGACAGATTCTTTTGGCCATTCATGAAGAAAGACATCGAGATATATGTTACACGAAAATGTCCTTGCATCAAACAGAAAAAACCAGCATTACCCGAGAGAGCTCCGATGAGTAGTATAAGTACTAGCTGCCCATTTGAATTAGTATCGATAGACTATCTCCATTTGGAACGTAGCAGAGGGGGTTATGAATATATACTAGTCCTTGTGGATCATTTCACAAGATTTGCTCAGGCATATGCAACTAAAAATAAGTCTGGGAGAACAGCAGCAGAAAGAATTTTCAATGATTTCATTCCACGGTTTGGATTTCCAACTAAACTACATCACGACCAGGGTAGAGAATTTGAAAATGACCTCTTCAAAACCTTGCGCCAACTGTCAGGAATGAGCCATTCAAGAACTTCTCCATATCACCCTCAGGGCAATCCTGCTGAGAGGTTTAACAGAACACTACTCCAGATGATGAGAACACTGGCAGAGAAAGAAAAGGAAAAATGGAAGGAACATTTACCACAGATTGTGCATGCGTACAATTGCACACGACATGAAGCGACAGGATACTCACCGTTTTACTTACTCTATGGACGACATCCACGACTGCCCATTGATCTTGTGTTCAAAGTCACTAACGAAGAGAAAAGTAATGATCCAAGAGGATATGCTAAGCAATGGGAAAAGCGAATGAGAGAAGCTTACAGAATCGCTTCAGAAAACAGTAAAAACTCAAGTGCCAGAGGTAAATTGTACTATGATAGAAAGTCCAGAGGAGTTGTCCTTCAGCCTGGTGACAGAGTACTCGTAAGAAACCTAAATGAGAGAGGTGGACCTGGAAAACTGAGATCATATTGGGAGCAAACTGTATACGTTGTCAAAGAGCAAATAAATGATGGACCAATCTACCGAGTGGTTGCAGAGATGGACAGCTCAAAATCAAGAGTTTTGCACAGGAATCTGCTGCATCAAGTTAATGACTTACCAGTAGAAATCCCAAAGGAAACATCTAAACAGAAAACCAAAAGAAATCAAACAAAACAAAATGATGAGACAAGATCACTCTTTGAGTCTGATAGTGATGAGAATCAGGATGATGAGAACTATTATTGGTTGAGGGTGCGACATACACAAGAGAACAACCAAAGACTTATCATTAACCAACCAGCTGATGAACCTAACTGTGATTCTCCACAACGACAACCTGAAAGAGAAAGACAAAGACATTGGAGAGAGACCCTGAGAACACAACCTAGAGAGAACAATAATCTTACCTGTCATCCTTTACGACAACAATCTTCTGAACAACTTGAAAAAGAAAGATTAAGAAAACGCACAGAGATTTGGGAAGAACAACCTATAGAAAATGAGAGGCTTACCTGTAATCTTCCTAATGGGAATGAACTTACCTGTGAAAGACAAATGACATGGGCAGAAACACTGGCAGGACAATCTGAAAAAGAAGAGGAACAATTTGAGGGAGAATGTAGTCAGATATCTAAAGATGAGACACCTAAGCAAGAGGTTCTCAAAATACCTACCTTGAATTCAGAGGAAACTGTCCAAACAAGCCAAGTCCGAAGATCCACACGTGACAGAAGACCCACGTCTAAATTAACTTATGAAATGCTAGGTCAGCCAGAAATTCGGTCGTACCCAACAGTAAACAGTTTAGAGACTTATGAGATGAATCAGACACCACATTGGGGGTTACCATCCTACCAAACTACACCTTACCTTACACCTTACATTAGTACACCATATTCTTTCCTTATGCCACAAGTCACATTGCCATTTTGGGTAGCTCCTATGACAATAGGGTACTAAAAGATTAAGAATAAAAGGTGTTATGATGAGAGAATATACTGGCAGGAGCCATCTTTTCTTTGTTGGGGAGTGTGTGATACACCATTGTGTATTCACAATATTAATGTTTGTTTCGTTATGTATGTATTTATTTATTTATTTATTTATATACTGTCAAAAAGTAATTTATTATCACTACTAATGACTGTGTTTGAAACAAAATAACATCAGCAGTTGAGAAAGCTTGCGCTTTGGGTTACCATGGCGATACTCGTTGTGTTTACTTCAGATGCTACTATGCTGTGCCTGGGGAAAGACACAGAAGTCTCAATGTGATTTTGTTTCTCCTGATAATTCAGGTATGTTTTATAAAAAAAATCAATGTGTTTATTATAATTTATGTAAAAACATGTGAGTACACATTTCCTAAGTGTTTTGAAGTGAATAGCTTATTAACAGTTGTTTATTGAGCAGCGTGATTCAGATGAAAGTACTGGTAAAATGACAGTTGGTTTGAGTTATGTTTGTTATAACTGACTCCCCAGTAAATAATATGTATTTTACTCAGTATGTGATAATTGAACAGAAAATGACTTATTTGTATATATTGGTTGTATATTGGCTAATGTATAAAGTTTATTAGACTAGAGAGTAACATTGGGAATTGGTGTCAAGTGTAACTGTTACAATTTAAATGATACAAATAACAGACGCATGATTGTTCTGTGAGTTTAGTAGTTTTATGGTAAATGGTAAAATACAGAAGGTATAATATTGTGTTAATGATAATAACATGTAATAATGATATTAATACGTGTTAATGATAAGAGAGTACAGAGTGTATAAGTATTTGAAGAATTCACTGTGGTAAAAAAAAGAGAAAAAAACAAAGAGAACAAAACTGAATGTTTGATTAATTGAAACATGATTTGTGAGGATCTATTTTCAGTACATGATTTGTGAAGACATGTTTGCTATAATATGACTGTTAATAAATAGATGCTACTATGCTGTGCCTGGGGAAAGACACAGAAGTCTCAATGTGATTTTGTTTCTCCTGATAATTCAGGCACTTTTAATCTGCCTACGAGTTCCGCTGCCGGGACCCGTAACATGTACGTATTTGGCCTCCCAGACATAATTTTAGTGGATTGGAATTGGAGCCACATGAAAGAGAATTACTTACTGGCAGAAATCAGTAATAAAAGCTTTCCTTCCTTCCTTCCACACAAACATGGAGAGAACATGCTAACTCCACACAAACGGCAACTGACGCCAACCTTGTGTGAGGCGAATGTGCTACCCACTGCGACATCGCGCAGCCCTAAATTCAAAATATGATCGTCTATTAGAATTTTTGTTTTGGTTGAAACACAGATTTTGTCATGTAAACAACGTACCTGCAATAGACTAATTGGTAATGGCTTTCTGTGCATTCTTTTCAAACTTAAAAAAAATATGAAGTATTATGAAAGCATATTCATAAGTCTATGGCGTTCCTTGTGTTTGAGGGGACATGAACACTCAGTTCAGTTTCAGTTTAGTTTGATTTATTCATTAGTTTTTTTTATTCATGCACTTTATTATCAAGTTGGAGCTCCCTGGGTAGGAAGAACAAAACAGCAAGAGTACATTTTAGGGTGAACTTTCTCTTTAATTTAAATCTGGTTCAGCACGTCTGGCTGTTGTTGGCTGCAAGTTCAAAACACTTAAGATATGCAAGTTCATGACAAGATTAGAAGCATAAAAATAGAAAGAGTTCACTTGAGGTCAGAACTAGTGACAGGAGTACAGAGTCCTGTGAAGAGGCTGCCGGGGTCCTCATGGCCTCGTGCTCTCTTTATAATGTGTCACATACTCATAAATTTGGCATCTTGCTGTACAAATGTGTCAGAGCGAACCATATAAGCAGCTCAACTCTTGAACCACTGATAACCTAAAGAGCCGCAAATAGCCACGTCTTCTATCTGGAAAAATGGCCCATAGACACTTATTACAAGTCAATATTAATATGCATTAATATGGCAGGCTCTTCACCCCGATTAAACTTTAAATCTCATTCATACAAAATCCAATAAAATGTTAATTAGAAAAAGGAGGATGCTTTGACAGGATGGACCAGCCTTTGTAATGAGAAAAGATCATTAAATGCAAATAAGTTTGCGTTTAACCTCCGTAGAGGCCATTGGACTCTTTACCGCATATTATGACACTTGTTATAGGAAAAGAATTCTGAGGAATATGTAAATGAACAAACCACCCACTGTGTCGCAAGTACTGGGTTATTAGGCTTTAGTTGAATAGTGTGCAGAAACCAAATTGGATGAAATTAAATTACATTAAATTAAATTATAGGTTATATTTATGCCCTTAATAACCTGTCAAATCCCATGCTTAAGAATCATACTAAATGGGGTTTGAATATGGAACATGGAAACTAAAAATGGCACATTCTTCTTCATTGTAAGCCTGAAGGTATTTAAAATCATGCAGATTTAATAACTCTAAATATGCATATTCTGTACCATAATGTGCAGACAGCATTATTTGATGTGTTTTTGTCAAAAACAAGAGAACAAGCTTTTTGTGTAAGGCCTTATTGGCAATCTATGAATAAGCACATGCAGCGCCACTTAAATCTTAGTCTTTGGAGTTTTGGTCGTGTTCAGTTTCAGGGCTTTGTCTCAAATAACAGTCTCTCCATGGCAACCAGCGTCTGGTTCAGTCAGTCCTTCCCAGTGTTGTCGCATGGCAAAATCACAATCATCGTGTGAATGTGTTCTTGACATTTGATCAACATATTGCTGCATCTAATCATAGCTGTTGTCGTGGCTGTAAATCTCTGCGGAAACAAAGATGGATGACAGAAACCATTAATTAGACAATATGAGAACACGTCTTATCTAAAGGATTATTATAATGAGACACTAAAGCATGTCATCACTCAACAGGCATCCACTTTTTTCAGTGATTCCTAGCTTAGGAAAGGATCAGCAGGTTTTTTTTTCTCATTTTTTACTAAAAGCTATTTTAGTAAATGTAGTCATGATGCTAAATGACTGCCATTTGGATTAAACATTATCACACAACACTGTTCCAATAAACTAACTTTAATGCCATTCCTCTCAAAATAGTTTTTACTGCTGTTATTAAATATTTGCTTTGTAGCTACCGAAGGTCTTTCCATTTATAAAATCCAAAAGAAACAAAATGAGGTTCAAGGATAAATGTATCTGTGCTCATAAGAGATTCTTTAAATATGCAAACAAATAATCAGTCCAAGGCACTCAAAATAAGTGAAATAACAAAGAAACCTTTATTAACACTGCTTGTGTAAACGGCACCATTGTGTGTAATCTACTGTATGTTGTAGATCATTGGACATTAATGCTGCCTCAGAAGTCTGTCTGAAATCAGTTGTGACATTGCTTCAGCGTAATAAAGTAAATTATTTTTGAGCTTTTTGGACTTTTCTTATGGGTTTAAACTATATGGTGGCATCACAGATTCTGACAATACAGTAAAAATACAGTATACTGTAAACAATAACATAGTTGCAGTTAAAGTATAGATGTGCAAATATTGAAAATGTGTAAAATGCATTGCACAATTTTGTGCTGGAAACAAGTTTGTTGTTGTGCTGTGTCTCATAATTTTTATTAGATCATCATTAATCTTTTTTTAAATGATTCACAACAGCTCATTTTAGTTGGCAGACAATTCAGTCTATGAGATTGCTTACAGCCAAATAGAAATTGAACCCAGGCTCTTTAATTCATATCTTTGTATACATTTCCCAACAGTGCGACATATGTTCCAGAAGGTATGTTTTTTTTTTAATTAATCAGTACGCTTATTAATTTGTGTACGCTTCTTCGGATCTCAAATCTCTCTCGCGAGTGCCATTCGCGCCTGCTGTTCTCATGTAAATCCACCAGAGGCCGATGTCGACTGACTGATAACCCCACCCAACCTCTTCCCTAAACCCAGCCGATTGTGTTTTCAAAAGCACTGATTGACCCAATCACCCCCTTCCTAAACCCAACCAACCAGTGTTTTCAAAATCAATCCAGTAAAAGAAAAGCCCTCACGGTCACCTGATTTATCACATTTTCAGATCTTACCATGTTCTCACCCTTTTATTTTTATATATATATATATATATATATATATATATATATATATATATATAAATTATTTATTTATTTATTTATTTATTTATTTATTTATTTATTTATTTTTACACTTTGTTTTAACTGCTTTCTTGATCCATTCCTTGTTGGACTCGAACCTCGTTGTCACGGTCAACTCCTCTGTGTCAAGTCCACTGATGTACGTGGCGAGCTACTGGGCAGACTGGTAACAGTAGAAAAACCGTTCACATGGAGGCAAGCAGTCAGCTGGTAGCGCGAAAAGAAACACAAGCCATCAGTGGCATCGTACTGCCCCGTAGCGTTCATTTTAAAGACCAAATGCAGCCATTTGTAGCTCTGGCTACATAATTCAAACTCTCCAGAAATGCATACAGGGGTATGTTTTCATAATGAGCCGGTGTTGTAAAAATGCATGCATTGATCATTAGTTTATTGTTTTTGTAACCGTATACGAGTGGCATAAAGTCTTGTCTGTATAGTCCTGAGTCTTCAAAACAAATGTGGCTAGTTCTTTACACCCCCTTGCTGTAAACGATCATATATCCCATGTAAGTTGTTTGTCCAGCCTGATTTCACAAGGAAGCATAACAATTTTGTATTGTCAGGAAAATGGTTAATTTGTACAAATTCATACAATGTAGTTTTTATGAAAATCTAAGATTTTTAAAGAGAGGCATGCCCCCAAACACCACACCTAACCTAACCCATCATTGGGGGATGAGCAGATCCTAAGATGTGTGGTTAATAAACAACAAGATATATCTGTACTTTTAAAGATATTACTTTTGCCTATTATGAATCACAATACACAAATGTAAATTTACTAATACCAAACCATTTTTCCTGTATTTTTATTTTTTATTTTTTTATTTTATTTATTTATTTATTTTTGTGTAAGAATTCATTCATTATTTAAAATACCTTGTCATTGTCTGAAAATAAGAAAGCAGACAGAACTGTCATTTTCTAATAATTTTCATTTATATACTATAATTTATTCGTAAAAAATTCATATTCATGTTCTTTATTTTTTTCTTTCTTATTGTCTTTGTATCTGATTTTTTTCCATTGGTAATGTATGTAATTGATTATTTGTGTATTGTATTGTTGTTTACATTTCAACTATACAATTTGCATTATTATTATTATTATTATTATTATTATTACAAATTGCAGTGAGATTGCATTGGTATATTTCATCTTTAACTTTCAAGGCTTAATTTGTGTGTTTTATGTGGCGGTGTATATGCAAAAGCCTTAAGTGCCATCAACTTTTCTTTTAAAATGAGCATTTTTTATTTTTTTTCTCAGTTGTTTCGCTTTTATGATGATGAATAGGTTCTTTTCATTGACTTTAAAGTGAAATATCTGAACATAAACATTGAGAAAAATGCTAATTTTATTTAAATTCAGATGGCACTTTGCACACAACTCTTCATAAACACCCACATAAATCCACAAATTAATCCTTGAAAGTTAAGGACATTAAATTGCATTTATGTGGATTTACAATGCAAGTACAAGTACACATTTAAATGACTGTTTTTTTGTTTTTTTTTTGTATGTCACATAAATCATTGCTTTTAATGGGCAGTCACATTTTCAAATCACATTAAAAGTTCCAAATTCACATTTCATATTAATTCCACAATGTTACATATGCTTGACTCATGCTGTCACTCAGGTTAAGCTGCTTAAACACAATATATTGTAAAAACTGCTATATAAATAAAGATTTTAATAGAATTTAATGTGCATCTGAGTACTGTAAAGTGAGTTTAAAGCAAAGCATGTATTGACTGTCCCCCTTCACCACAACCACTCTGCTGAATCACACATTTGCAGAATTTTCCTAAAATAAAGTAATTGTAAAACATTCGTACCTACTTTGTGTAAGATTTCAAAAATCACTTATTTCGGTCCATCAATGTCAAACTACTGATTTAAATGAAAGATCCCTTCGAATAAAATGAATAATCACCACCTATACCTTGTCACATCATGTAACATGCAGAGTTGCTGTAAACTAATTGTGTTATAATAAAACATACACTTTTTTATATTGATGCCAATAAATAACAACAACAACAACAAAGTGCAAACTTTAAGTGTTACTGATGGAACTTTTGGGGGTGAACAAGACAAAACAACCCATTCATAGCCAACCCCTGAGGACCTTTCCAGCATATTGTAGTATACCAGCATAATAATTCAGAAAATGATCTGTAGTTGTGGAAAATCTTGTTCACACACCTTGTTGCAGTTAATTAGGGAAGGTCACTATTCTAGTCAAACCGGCCAGGGGGAACTTTATTAGCTGTGTGGGAAATCAACCTCGGTCTCTAAGCTATTGAAATAGGCAATACATCTGGCCTTCAGGGGAACAGAAAAGACATTTGTAGACCTATCCAGTTGAAGATTTACTTCGTTTTTATGTTAGCTTAGCTTAACTATTGCTTACTATGTTTCTGTTTACTTTTTTTAACATCTTGGATATAAAAAGTGCTTACTGGAAGCACCAAGATCCACATACATTTTAAAAATGCTCATACAATAATAAGAAATGCATACAATTAATAAGTTAATACTATGATGGAACCACATTTACTGTTATAAAAAAAAAAAAAAAAAAAAAAAAAAAAAAAAAAAAAAAATATATATATATATATATATATATATATATATATATATATATATATATATATATATATATATATATATATATATATATATATATATATATATCTGGCTGTGATGGGATGACATTAATAGACAAACCAGAGTGGACTGACCACATTGTAAAAATTCTGCATTGTTTAAGGGATTTTAGAATGACCTAAAAAACAAAAAAAAAACAAAGTCTAACATCAAAGTGGTTCAATATTGTTAATTCTCAGAAGCAGCTGATCTCCCAAAGAGATTTACCTCTTGCACCTCTAAAAGCCACTGTGCGTTCATTGCATTTTGTCTTCTAAGGCAAAAGTTATCTATTATAGAAGAAAAAAAGGCCCATGATGGCTTCTCCTACTACAGCAAATTCCATTTTTTGGTCTTACTTTATTTTAGGTGGCCTTAACTACTATGTGCTTGCATCTAAAAATGAATACAATCCACTTACTGTGTTTAATGTATTGCTGAACACTTCTGGTGCACTCGGGGTGCAATTACGGGTAGGGTTAGGGAAAGATTTTGTGGTATGGGTAGGTTGAAGGGTGGGCTATGGTGTAAGGGATGGTCAAAATTGTAATTACAAATGTAATTTTGCATAAATTTATCACAGATGTAATTACATGCAGGTATTCAATAAATCATTAGTAAAAACATGCGTAAAAATGTAATTACTTGTGCTGTCAATCGATTTAAAAAACCCCCAATTAATCGCACATTTTTTTTGCAATTAATCACAATTAAAAGACTGAAACATGTAACTGGCTCAAATGTAAAATTAATGTACACTCCAGAAAAATAAACTATTTAAAATCAAAATATAATTGTCTATTAAAATTTTTGTTAAGCTTGTAACACTGATTTCTTTAGGTAAACAACATACCTGCAATAAACCATCAAGATCCTCAAACGGTTGGCTTGAAAGCCATATTTATTACAGAAATGAAAACACAGGCATGTAAATGCCTTTTTGAATTTCAAAACAATCATTGCCAATTAAAAAAAATGGTGGTTTCCATGTTGGATTCTGGCATTGCAAATATGGAAATTGGAAAATTATAGTAATAAAGTAATGAATACAAACAATTGTACTCATTGAAAAGTTTGTTTTGCTGAGAGCTGAAAACATTAATTATAAAGCAGAAACAATTTGACTTAGTCCTCCTTTACATTCAGCCAGTTGCTGAGACAGACAGCTGTTAAGTGTTTGCTGTTGTTGCTAGCGAACGCACGTACATAGGCAATGTGTTCTGTACATCGCGTCCAGTGAGCGACTTTCTTCAGATTCATCAAAACTCATGGTCGCGTTCATCAGATTTGCTTAAACTAAGCGTTTTAAAGTATGGCTTTATTTCACAAGGATTCGGACCCAGCAACGTGTAGCAGAGGCTTTACAAAAGTTGCGCATAAGGAGGAAACATGTCAAACTTAATGAAACATTTGAGCACACACGGAATCAACTTAGACAAAGGAATGCACTGTCTTTGACAGCTTGCTACATCATCTGGCGCTTTCACTGAGTATGTTTACATGGACACCAATACTCCCATTTTAATATGATTAAGACAACACTCTGATAAACGTGGATAGTGATGCAATGACATTAACGTTATTAGTTTTATACTCAATTGAAACTTATAAGTTCAAGTTCTTCCTTGGTCTTTCTATTTCTTTGCACGTTGAACACATTGGCCACAACAGGGGGAAAAAAACAACTGCAACCACGTTAATTGCATTGTTAAATGTTTTAAATTAATTGCATGCATTAATGTGCTACTTTTGACAGCACTGGTATTTACATAAAAGCCACCTTATTTAAAGCTGGACCCAATTTTCTTCATATCAGGTGCTAGTTTAACAGGAAGTGACACTAGTCTTTTTTTTTAACTAATAAAAAACCAATTATATACAATGAGTCAATGTTTTGTGATATTAAAGTTTTGTGCCCAAGTTTAATTCCTGTCTTTGGATGTAAGCATGTCAAATAATGTTTAGAATCTCAAGGAATGAATTTCGGTGGCAGCATGTCTAAGCTTCAGTTTATAAGTATTCTGAATGATTCAGAAAGTGTGAGAGCAGAGTGAGTCAAAAGTGCCATCAATCCCCGCTGCTACAGTAACAAATGCTAATTCATGTCTCCGCTGCTAATTAATGTTCTCAACACAAGAGCCAAATGCGACCAAGAGGACGCTTGGAAGATGTTGTGTAAGAAAACAAAATGGCAATGCCGCCATTAGCAAGTTTTTGGAAACCAGGTTGTTATGCAAGGCTAACGTTTATTTTGCAGGTGTATGATTAGCATGAGAAAGGATCATTTTGGTTGCATTTGTATCTCTCGCCCCTGGAAAGTTTGGCTTATAGCTTGTCATGCGCATGTTGGAGCCTTGACTTTCTGATGCGTTTTATAATTCACCCGAAAATTAAAACTCTCCAGCAATGACGGTTCTTTATGTAATTGAATAGATGTAGTTATGAATGATATTGAGATCTAAAATAAAAAAATGAAGGTTTTTCCTCTGTTTTACAGTCTATACTTATATGGTGAGTAATTGATGACTGAAATCATTTAAGCATTCAGTCCAGAGCTGAAAGCACAAGACTGAAGTTGCATTCACAATATGAATTAAAAAGCTTCAGCTCACTTGAACTCTCACTTTGAAGCGTTTTCTTCTCTTCATAAAAGGCACTATACGAGTGAGTGTGACATGAAGAGGATAAAAGTGTTAAAAACAATTGCTCCCAACACTCTTCAAGGACTTAGTGCAACTTGTCAATCAATTTTGGCCATTATCTCTAAACTTCAGAATTCAATGGCACCTCAAGCTATTTATCTGTCCTTTAGGGGTTCTTTTTTTTAAGGTTTATTGTATCTCTGCTGTCAGAGGTTTCATGAAAAGTCCTCAGCTATTGGAGTAGTTTATTTTTCCATTGTATTCTGTACATTCTGCTGTAGAAATTGATACGAGACAAGGCTTTGTTTTATAGACAAGGCTGAAGCCGGTCTTAACATCGTGTGCTCTGACAGAAACTCTTATATGAAGAAGACCCATGCATACAAACACACAAAGCATGTGATTACCCAAGTAGATTATTAAACATATCTGTTCATTTTAAAGGGACATTGTAACCTGTTAAGATAGTAGATGTTGTTGTTGTTAATATTAATAATAGTTGTTGTTGTTGTAGTTGATGATGATGATGATGGTGAATAATAATATTAATAATAATAATAATTATTATTATTTATTTATTTATTTATTTATTTATTTTTAACAGTCTACAGTGTTTATTTATTATTTTTTTTACTTTCTGTGTGAGCCTATAGAAATCCACTCTATCGTTATATAAAATATAAATCAGCGATTCTTTATTGTAACACGTCTTAATACATTTGTAAGAAAATGCTGTGAATGCTGTTATATGTTATTAAATATTTAAAAAATATATTTTTGATAACAAAAGTTTGGGTTAGAAGGACTACAAAACTGTATTTGTATTTTTCTGTTGTAATTTGCTTATTCGTTCGTTCCATTTTTGTGATGCATTAATGCTTAGTTTATATTGAACCCAGACTCATTGGAGAAATGTACCCAGGGCTGCATTTTTGAAAACTGTGAAATATGTACCATGAACTGTGTCCTTGCGGTTTTTTTATTTTTTATTTGCTCAAATTCACTAGAGGGCACCTTGAACATTTTTGACAATCTCAATTTTCTTACTGGGGCATGTTTTCTCATAAATGCACTATATAAATACACATTACATTACATGTGGCATTTCTTGTAAATCCACCAGAAGTTATGTACATTTCTGCCAATATCAATGTGTTGTGCAGAATATATAAGCTTGCTATCATCTGATCCACCCACTCCTTCCCTAAACCTACCCGATAGTGTTTTTTAAACAGTCACACTGGAAAAGCCATTGTTAGGTTTTGCTGTATTTGGCTTAACTGTTCTTGGGTGGCTCACCAATGTGTTACATGACACTAATAAATAAAATATGTAAGCTGACCAAAGTTCTTGCGGTGCAAAGACTTTATAGAAGATAAATCTCATGGTTAAAATCACATTGTTTTTTAGTCATGGATCGGACCATTTTTGGATCAGCCAAAAAAGGGTAGGAGACAGATGTAATTTGTTTTCCATTTATTATAAAAACTGCACTGCAAGAAACTGTTGGTTTTAATAAACAGAACTTGGCTGTAATTTTATTATACATAAAATGAAGAAATAATTAGCTTGATAAAGTTAAAAGGTAAAATATACAATACTGTGAAAAATTCACTGTTACTACTACTGTTGCTGATAAAACTAAATGTATAAATCTAACATTAAAAATAAATATGGGCTGTACAAATTAGATTTAAGTAATGTAATTTCAGCCTACAACTTTAATTTTTGAGCATCATTAAATGCATATGATGGTGATTTTAATCTTTACCATAAACGTCAGTGGTTATATCGAAACTATAAACTGCTATCCCTATACTTCAGTGTTTTTTTGACAGTTTGTAACTTCATAACTCATGACTAAAGGCTCGATCTCTTCCTTGATTTTTGCTTCTTTCAAACACAGATTCGAAGGATAAATAAACATATGCAAGTCACAATGATTTATAATTTGTTGTGTGGGTGTTGAGATCCCGATCTTTTAATGATTAATCGTGCAGCTTATAATTAATGCAGGCTAAACAAGTAGTGACAGAAAACACATTTAATAACCCACCACATGCCAAATAACCTACCACAACTTCCACACACATCAGATTTCATTCAGTGTAAATGTAACTGAACTAAAATGCACATTCATCTTCCATACAGAGGTAAGCGGTCAGGGTGTTCATCCTGCTGCCATATACTGCGAGCTCATATTACCCTGTTCTCAAAAATGTAGCCCTGCATGGGCACATATTCTCAATAAGTCTGTGTTTATAATTGGTATACATATGAATGACATATCAAATATTATAAATAAATACATACATTTAATGGGACATTTTATTAATATACTTTTAAAAATAACTTAATTTGATTGAACAGTTGTGTAAAAATAAAAACGGCATGCATTGAACAGCTTGGATCTATCTGTTCTGTGAAAAATTCACTGTAAGGTCAGTCTAACTGCTGGGAAAATCAAGAAACTCCTTGTTAAACTGATTCCAGACATATCTTTTTTTTATATATATATATATATATATAATTTTTGGAATAATCAAGTGGGCACATTCATATGAGGTTTCAGAAAGGGTTTCGATGACTAATGCAATTGCTAGCAGTGCTTCTCATGGAACTTTAAGGCAAACTAACTGAAACTGTGATGTTCTGTAATATTATATTGAAGTTTTGGCCAGGTACTGAGAAAAGCTTGATTAAAAAATAATGTCTGTGCCCTGTGGCATAATGCAATATCTGGATGATATTCCACAGTACTTTCCTTTAAAGTTTCCATATAAATCTTGTGTATTTAAATTTTGTCTGTAGACTGTTCGTCATCCTCTTTTAATAGTGGTCGGTTCTAAGGCCAATTTCATAACTTAGCCATGCTCTTTTTGATCACAACTTATGAAAGATTTCACAGTGGCACAACTTACTCAAATCCTTGCTTGTGTTTTGGAAGTGTTTTTTTTTTTTTTTTTTTTTGCAGATCAGGTTATGTGGACAACCTACATCCAGGTTAATGTTCCCAGTGGGGTTCTTAGCTCATTGTTGGCATAACTCAAAACTAGGGCTTGAGTTCAACTGGCACAATTCATCACACACCAAATAGGTCACAGTACTGGGCATAAAAATATGTCTCTTTCCTTTTCTAGACCACTCCATTTGCACCATAACACTCTCTGTGGGTCTGTGTTCCTAATATATTCTGTGTAGGCAACAAGGAGGTCGTGCTGTGTTATGAATAGTCATGGCTGAAGGGTGTTGTGAGGCTGGACACAAAGCGAGTCCCTGCAACCACTTCTATGCAAATATTTGACTACAATGCAATGCCAATATTGAAACCAACAATGGATATTTTTTATTTAAATAAAGAAAAGTGACAATACTTCTTACTCATCTAGATAGAAAATAGTCTCCGACTGCGACAATAATCAACTATTGTGGTTTTATGCAACCAGTTTTATTCTTTTTAAATGGGTCACATTGTATTCTGTCAAACTGGAGGCAACCAAAGCAGAATGCTCAAACATGCCCGTTTTTTCCCTCCCTCATATGAACATTGCTGACCAGTACAGTTCAGTAGATGTGATTCTTGCTGCTGATATGCATTTTTGTGCAACTGAGGCATGCATGATGCTGTTTTGAATGCTTTTGAAAATTTGATGAGCTCTTCACAAGTTCTCAGCTGAGTAAAGTATCATTACATTGATGCAGATTCTGTACAACAAGCATGTAAAACCCTTTACAAATTGAAATTGCAAATTGAAAACCTGTTATTAGGAAACTTTTTTTTTTCTGGCTTTACAGGTCACCCTGTGAATTTTATTCAGTTTACATTGAATATTTGGAGCATCCAAATTTATTATTATTATTTTTTTCCAAGTAAACTTTCGTTGCTAATGAGTTACTTTTTATAATGATGCAACTCTGAGGTGCTGGATCTGGTAATAATGTCTAAAGTGATGACAAAACGGGTGATTTCGCTTGCATTTTAAGATTATCAGACTGAACAGCATGAAGTGCAATCAGTCTACAGAGATCTCTACCAATCACTACCAAATTACTGTTTGCGATAAGAAAAACACTAAACACATGTGGGCATTTTCTTTTTTTCTTTTTTTTTTTTTACACTGAACTAGTCTGCAGTAAGGAAAACAGGAGACTCATTAGAAACAAACAGATGGCCAACCAAAAAGTAACTTATACAAAGAGTGGCCAACAAAGAGGGTTAAACAAAATACACATTCCTGATGAGGCCCATCTCACACTCCATACACTACAATTACTATTTTAGAAAAACAGCAACGAGTTTACCAGCTTACCAGTTTAATAATGATTTGTTCAGCTGTAGTTGGAAATTACACTGTTTTTATCCTCTAAGGCCTTATTATGTGGCCTCGTCACCATCTTGTGGATGAACAATGTCAACCGTCTTTGCTCTGCTCAAAGACAGGCTAATGCCTGCCGACGCGCCATCTCAGAAATTATGAATATTTTAAAATAGACACTATCCTTATATATAAACTTACCTTTGGGTATTACTGAAAAAAGTGTTGCATGCAAAACTGTTGCAAACAATTTGAATTGAATTTAAACAAACAAATGAAGTTAAACATTATTAAATTTAATTTGTTTGTTTAAATTCAACACAAATTGTTTGCAACAGTTTTGCATGCAACACTTTTTTCAGTAATACCCAAAGGTAAAGGGTGAAGAGGTTGGAGGAGTGCTATTACTGGCAGAATATCGCACGCCTATCAGCCAGTCAGATTCATTTTTGTCATACTTTATCATAACTCAAACACTGTAAAAAAGAATCTGTGAACAAAGCTGTGGTTGCCAGTGTTGCAGTTAAAATACAGTACAAACCATAGTTTTTGCGTTAAACTACAATAAACTTTCATTAATTTATATCTTGATAAACCAGTGTTTTGAAATATTAACATCTACAATTCATATTCATTTATACACTGACAAAGTTCCATGTAAGGAATTCTGGTAAAGTCAATTTGGCTATATATAATAAGAATGCAGATTTTTCCTTTTTTTTTTTTTTACTATTGAAAACAGGACCACTTTTAACAGTAGGAGTGCAACATTTGGTCTTAAAAGCAGTGATAATATAATGTCCGCTCAAGCTCAATAATGTGTCCAATTACAGTTGGCTTTTTAATGATTATCACTTTGTGCTGGTGTTCTGCTATGCTTCCCACCATTGCCCCGTTTAATGAAAGCATTTATATTTGCACACTAATGTAATGAGTTGCATTTGCTATCAGATGGATCACTTGGCGTTAACACTCCCCTTAATGTAGCGGTAAGGTGCAGAATATTGAACCACTGCTAAACGGTCATTATATACTCAGCCAAGGTTTGCTTTTGAATTAATTTATCGTGTGTAGGTGTTGGATTGCTTCTCTTAAGCAATTAAACGGATACTTTCAATTTGTGACTAAGTTTGTACATTTTCTAGAAAAGTCGTAACCTTTTTCATGCTGTTTGATGTTATGCTGAGCAAAGCTATCTGTTTTTTTCTTTTCTTTTTTTGGTCCGCATAGACTAATTTAAAGGCACTTACTTAGTCTTGCTGGCGTATGCGATGGAATATTTGATCTAATAATGCAAGCAAAAAGGTGTTTCTGTTGAGAGATGCATTAAAGAATGCTGCCCCCTTACAAGTGCAATCATATTTCTCTACAATCTTTTGGTTGGCTGCGCCGCTCGCACTGATACGTTTGTTGCCGGTCCAGCAGCTCTTGGGGGGTTCTGTCTCCGTGAAAGGCAAAATATTGATATCAAAAGTATTATTAATTAAAGCACCTTCATCTCTGCTACACATTACACATTTTATTAAACGCGTTCAGTGTTTTGATGTTGAATCTAAACATGAAGCGCTTTGAAATGGGAAGATATGCTGTAGTGTTTCTTCTAATTTTACTTTTGGGTTATCAAAATTAAAATGAATCCAGTTAACACTCAAGTCTTTTATCCAAAAGTTTGCACAGGATGCATAGTGTAAAAGGTGTCTAGTAGACACTTTCCACTATCTCCACACACGCTTGTTTTTTTGTGTTTTTTTCTTGTTGATCCCTTATTTTTTATTAATTTTTTGTCAATTAATTTTTAAATCATCGTTCCTTTTATTTATTTCCTTTAGCTTTCTTGCTTTCTTTTTCTTTTTTTCTTTCTTTCTTTCTTTCTTTCTTTCTTTCTTTCTTTCTTTCTTTCTTTCTTTCTTTCTTTCTTTCTTTCTTTCTTTTCTTCTTGCCTATTTCCTTTGCTTTCTTTTCTTCCTTGCATTTCATTTATTTGAGCTTTCATTCATTATATTTTAGACAGTTTGTCTTGTCATCTTTTTTTATTGTCATTATTTCTTTTATTCGTTCATTTTGTTTGTTCTTGTATTTTACTTTCCCCTCATTTATTTTTTGTTTTTCTCTTTTCACTTGTTTCTATTTATGTCTTTCTGTTCTTTTTCTTTTGCAGCCATTCACTATCATTTTTATTGTCATTCTTTTGTTAATTTTCGTCTTTCACTTATTTTTGTGTTCTTTTAGTATTATAACATTGTTTTGTTGCTTATTTGCTTGTTCTTTCTTGTTATTCTTTTTTCTTCATTCATTCATTTTCTTTTCGGCTTAGTCCCTTTATTATTGAGGGGTCGCCACAGCGGAATGAATCGTCAACTTATCCAGCATATGTTTTACACAGCGGATGCCCTTCCAGCTGCAACCCATCAATGGGAAACACCCATACACATTCATTCACACACAAACACTATGGAAAATTTTGCTTACCCAATTCACCTATAATGCATGTCTTTGGACTGTGGGGGAAACCGGAACACCCGGAAGAAACTCATGCCAACAAGGGGAGAACATGCAAACTCCACACAGAAATGCAACTGACTCACACGAGTCTCGAACCAGTGACCTTACTGTGAGGTGCTACCCACTGCGCCACCTTCACACCCCATTTCTTTGTTGTAATTTAATTTTTAAATTCATTCTTTGTCATTCTTGCTTTTATTGGTTTCTTTTAATTCTTGGTTGTCATGTTCTTTCTGTTTATTTCTTTCTTGTTGTCATTTGTTTTTTCATGGTTTCTTTTGTCATTCACACATTTTTGTGTTCTTTTAGCATTATGCCATTTCTGTTGCACATTTGCTTTTTCTTTCTTGTTGATCCTTTTATTTCTTTATCATCATCATTACATTTTAATTCATTCATTCTTTGTCATTCATTCATTCTATATTTCCATTTTTGGTAATGTTTGTCATTTTGTTGTCATTTTTATCCTGTCATTTCTTTTCATTCATTTTTTTAAAAGTTTTTCTTAAATTGTTCCCCCATTTACTTTTTTGATATGTTTTAATTTTCTTCTTTGCTCTATTTTTTCATATTTTACAGCCCTTCCCCATAATAGCAGTATATATATAAGTATATAATTTTTTGCTGCTCATTTGCTTGTTCTTTCGTGTTATCCTTTATTTATTTATTTGTTGTCATTTCATTTTTAAATTGATCAATTCCTTATCGTTCTTGCTTTTATTCGTGTTTTTTTTTTATTCCAGGTTTTCATTTTTTTATTTTGAAAGATTTCTTTGTTTTATCTTTTATAATTTTTTTTTGCTCATTTAATTTATCTTTCTGTTTACATTCTTTCTGTGTTTTATTTTAGTCTGTTTCAAGGACCATTTTGGCGAATTCTTTCCAAACGAGATTTTTGTTTGTCCAACAAAAACAACAAAAAAAATTAATTAAAGTCCATGGGCCTTTTGTCAATTTCTTTACCTGTGTTCATCCATCTAAGTTCTCAGTGGCATAGAGATGAGAACACTTACCTGAGACGTTCACTTCATTGTCCCACTTCCTGAAGGGCTTTTCTTTCCTGAGGAGGATCATAGTTGAGAGTAAATCAGGTTCAAGGCCAAATCCATTTTGCTCCGCTGTCTCACACTGCATGCTGAACACAGAGCTTTTACAGCATCTTCTATCATGCCAAAAGTCCTCGCTGTATTCGTCTGCTGCTGCTAGTTTTTTTATAGCCATGGCATCATACCAAGAGTCTGCTGCCATGAGATGTAATGTGCCACTGTGGATTTCTTTGGAGAGCAAGCAAGCCCAGCATACAAAATCATAAATTGTCTGTGATACATAAATAATGAGCTGTTTCAGAAGTTACATTTGGGCAAGCTGATGTACAGCAGTTTGATGATATTCTGTGATCCCATTAAAGCATTAAACATGAATGAATCAGCACTATTACATTTAAAAACAGACCAGAGATCATCATTTTAAAAAGACATCACCCTCGAGACCACAGAATATTATTATTATTACTACTATTATTATTATTATTTTTTTCCTGGACTTGTTTATTTTACTATACAATTGTTTTAGTCTAAACCTGTTCAGACAATACTTTCTCTTTGGAGTAGACATGAGCTCAGAGTATGGAAACAATGTGTAATAAGATCATGCCAAAGTCTGAGCTCATGTAAATGATCGATTACTTTTCCAGTAGCCTTCAAATGAGCTTATAAATCATGTGGAATCTGATGCGAATTCATTTATGAACAATAATAACATCTCATGACAATTGTATAGTTTGCAGAAAGAGTTTGCAGAAAAAAAATATATTGTAAGTGATAGTTTTTTTTTTTTTTAATTCAAATAATAAGAAGATTTTGTTTTCATTTGCATCTCTAACCCTTTCACACGTACAATCACACTGGTGTGATCAGTCCTGGCTGGTGTGCAGAAAGAGGTGTGCAGCTCTTGTCAGAAATCACAATTTATCCATGCTTTCAAAACATTTATTTTAGGTTTCAGATATTCAAATGCACATAACTACAATCAAAACATATTACGTTTTGTAAAATACATGCAGATGTCTATGGCGATGGCAATAATAATTATTTTTTAATATAACTGGACATCGTTCCCGTTTTGATCATGTAAGATACACACTGTTTATTTTCTCTATTCCTATCCCAGATAAACAGTTGCTTACCTTAATGTATTTCAGCAGAAAATTGTGAATAAACATGATGTAAATCCAGCAGCTCGGATCTCTTGCGGTTGTTTCTACAATTTTGTTAAATTATGCTATATTGAAGTGAGTATCCTCAGCTGTTTCCCATCTAGCTAATAAAATACAATTAATGCATAATTTAATAAATAATATAATACTTAACTTCAGATCACAGTATGCCTTCTAGCAACAACAGCGGCACCCATTACCCGTCATATAACAAATAATATGATTATTATTAAGCTCTTTAAAAGACAAAAGATATGTTTTAATACATATTTGACCATCAGAGTATCAGAAATTCCACAAAATAATCTGAACATTTGTCAATATTTACAGAAAAGAGTAAAAATAAATAAAATACGATGTGATGTACTGTACGCCATGGGAACTTTAGAACGCACTAAATTCTAAGTAACATCAAAGACTACAGATCAATTACCATGTTTGTAAACATTCAGGATGCGCGCGCAGGGAGGTGGCAGAAAAAAAACGGGAGCGCTTGCATTTACAGCGAGGGAATGACATCTGATTCGGTACAGAGTTTGTTGTTGTCTTCGAAAGCATTATGTAAAAATTATATATAATATGTAATCAATATATCTTATTTCTGTGTATTATAACAGCTCGACACCCAGTGATAAACACAGTGATTCGGCAAAATTAACGTTAAAGTGAGCGGTGTTCGTCTGACAGGTCCATCTGGGATAGCACCCTCCCAATGAATATTGGGTAAGTCGAAATGACCAAGTATCCAGCCCGAAATATCTCATTGAAGCTCCAAGTGACTTTACAAGAGAGAAATTAAAGGCCTATAAGTCTTTGGATGCCAACAATGTTGTTCTGTGTGGTCATGTGCAATAAATAATGTTTCATGATTACTAAATTCAACACTTTGTAGTGCTAAAAACCGAGGTTCTGCCTAGCCAAAAACAAGGAAAGAAGACTGAACTGGACAAGGCTCGGGTAATTAGTCATATTAGCAGCCAATGACTTTCAAAGTACAACACAGTTCACAGTCAAATAAACAGTGTTAATGTTGTTTTCAAGTCACACTTGCAGGTTATTTCAGACTGAATATTCAAAGTGCCATGGTAAACAATATAGGGAGTGTGCCATAAATTGTCACTGAATGAATGTGTGAATATAAAGCCAACTTTACCTTAATAACTTGCATTTTCACGTTTCATTCTTAGCGTTCAGTGTCCGCAGTTTAATTAACCAAATGTAACTGTTTTTGCTGAAATCATTGCTGCAATCAAAAACGAGTAATGTGTATGATTCAGCATAGCGTGAACTTACCTGATATAACATGAGAACTGCAGAGTCCAGCATTTCTAATTAGGTCGTCCCTTCATTCAGCTCCCTTTTAGCCAAAGACGTCTGCAGTTGTCATTAAAGCAGTTTGGTGTACGGTAAAAGTTAAGTTTTCTATTTTTGGAATTTGGCATCCTACCGCACAACACAACATGTTTACAATTGCAGCCTCTTTTTTTTTTTTGCAACATGGGACCCATGTGACATCATGTGTGATGTAGGTTGGTAATTGGTCTATAGAATACACAAGACATGTCACTCGTATAGTCATTCGTATGAATGGGAAAAGTGTAACTGTAAATATGGTGAATGAAAACTCGCCTACTAGTACAGGGGCCGATCACTATTGACTGATGGAGAAGCTCATACCAGACATCTGCTTTTGACAGTTTGGTGGTCAACAAGCACACTGGAATCTCAGCAAATACTTGCTTCACAGTCATAAGAAATATATCCACATAAAGTGTGAAATCTGCACTTTTAAATCAACCAAGTGCACTTGAAAACAAACGTTTTTTGACTTTGTAATCTGTATGAAACGTACACAAGGTACAGTCCATCCTGTCAAACGCACATCACATGACCGCAATTACTCAAACGCCCACAGACTTGTAAACAAAGAGTCACTGTCATTTCTGGAGGTGTTTCACCATCAAGACCATTTTGTGGATTACTTCAGAAGACGATTGCAATCAGATGATCATTTTACAGATGATAATATGTAGAACTGCCATGAATGAAGTTGGTGTTGTGTGAACCCAATTCCTTTTGAGTGCACATGAGCATTAGCTCGGGCCACCTGAAAAATGCTGATTTTGTTTTATTCGGTTGTTTAGAAATGCAACTCATGAGACAGTTGTTTAATTTTATTGGTGGTTCCAAATATGTAATGTAATCGTAAGCTTGGCAAACAGTTTTGAAGAATTTGATGTTTCCCCATTCAGACAGAATGCCTGAGCATACTGCACAAGAGGCGTTTCAAAGATGGCTGCCAAGTTAAATGACTAACTTTAAAGGTACTTTGGTAACAGTCACAAAATACTCATGCAGGGGGTTCAGCTTGAGTATTTAAAAAACAGGCATGAAAGGGATAATAACACGTATAGATATGTACATGTTGTGTATAACGTAATGTGCACTTTTAAAAAGGTTCTTATATATAAATCAGTGGTTCTCAGTTCCTGTCCTTGCACCAAGCTATTCTCAGATTACCAGTTACTGTAATTGGATCAGAGCTTTGAACTGTGTCGGAATTACCGGGTCCCTTCAGTGTTTACTACTTACTATCCTGAGCACAGGAAAACTTCGCTTCAGAACATTTATGCAAAGATTTGTGCAGCCTTACGGCTTTCAGCATTTGCATTGTAATATGCTGGATTTACAGCTTCAACAAAATTAAGTATTCATAAGTAGATTGCAAACAAAGTCAATGCAAACATGCAAATTTCTGCTTGTTTTTCTGCTTTATTAGGAGTGTTTGTCTGTGTATTTAGAGTCAGTGAGTGATGGACTTTTAAAATAGTAAAAGTAATAATAACTACGTTAATGTGTGTATACTGTGCATATACACTGTATATACCATTTTAATGTGGTCATGTCATTGGCCTGTGAACGTTTCCTGCTTAACAAACAATTTCGTAACTGCAACAAGAGACAATTCAGTCATAATGTTAAAACAGCTGTCAACGTTATTCATCAATATGTGGTTCTTTTGGGATTATCGGAACCTGTAGAAATTAAAAATGTAAAACAGGAAATAAGTTGGGACCATTGTTATTGTTTACATCCCTAATATATCTATAGCTTTTCTAAATATCCTCTTACAATGTTAGGTCTTCGCAATATTCACATTAAACAGTATATTGAATTAACTTTATTTGAATTAATTGATTTGTGTGAGACTTGCTTTATCTTAGAAAGGCTTTATACAAAGGAGTGTATCAAGAATATTGATGCTGATGCTTGCATTGGGAGAAGAAAGACTCCCCTTTAATGGGAAGAATGAAAGAAATTTAAATTGAATTATAATTTGAAAGATGAGACTTAAGTAAAAGTTAGTTGCATTGAACAACATTTTTTGCTACATTTGTCTTTGATTTGTTAGTTTTGTGCGGTATTTGCAGCTGGCAGCAGACAGGTGGTAGAAGTAGGTGAAGACATATTTTTTTTAATAATTTTTTTATTCATGTTGTCAGTCTGGCATCTACAGAGAATGCCTGATAAATCATTTGCAGGAAGACCGGCAACATGTATTAGAAAAACAAAAGACACTTTTGATTTCATGTTATCCCTAGTGTGAGCCAAACCAATTATACTAGCTGATAAAAGCATAACACACCTCTGTGACAGATGTATTGTGTGTCAGCTGTAACTGTTGTGTTTTCTCTGCTAAATCATATTTGTTGGAGGCAGTCGCTGTGCACTACTGTCCAGCAGGTTTCGTATGCCAGTAAATCCCTCTCTGGTACAGGCTGATCGCTCTCCTTTTACTCACACAGTCCGGCTCACCACAGCGAGAGACTGGTAAACAAAACAGCCCTCTCCCTGGCTTACCAGCACACAGGAGGAGAGGAGCTGTCAAACCACTACACGTTTCTGGGCAGTTTTGCACACTTAAAAACAACATGAATTCTTCAGAACCTACTGTTTTATTTGATTTACACATTTCTAAGGCTTAAAAAGGGAAATAAGAACATTTTAATACATATGCTTGACAACAAAAATCTGAATTTAAATGAGATTAAAGGGATGGTTCATACACAGAAATACAAATTATCTTATTTGTTCTCATGTGGTTTTGAACCCTTAGGAGTTTTTCTTTTGTTGAACACACAAGTTCAACACACAAAGATATTTTTGAAGAATGTTTTGAAAGTCAATGGGTACCAGCAGCAAGCATTTT
Source organism: Danio aesculapii (assembly GCF_903798145.1). Lineage (NCBI taxonomy): Eukaryota > Metazoa > Chordata > Actinopteri > Cypriniformes > Danionidae > Danio > Danio aesculapii. The sequence goes on from NC_079437.1 coordinate 20,350,152, forward strand.
TTATTTTTATTTTTTATGTTCAAAAGTACTTTTTTTAGTGGCAATTATTTCATTATGACGTGTAATATATATATATGAGACTTATATATATATATAAATAAATAAATAAATAAACAAACAAACAATATCACAGGAGTAGCAGTGCGCTACTCAGTACACTACAATTATATGGTATAAATACAGCACTGCAACATACAAAAGAGAGAGATCGACTTAGAATATCACTTACCAGTATAATAATTTGATCAACTGAAGTTAGAAATTACACCACGTCTCAAAAATGATAAATATTTAAAAAGACACTATCCTTATAAATAAACTGCATAATTGCAATCTAAACAACTACATTCTTGACTTAAAAAGCCTAAAAATTACAGTGTTGTCTAACAGCAGCCATTTTTGTCAAACTGTAAAGTGCCTTCTGCTTGTTGCTGTATGTGGGTGGAGTATTAAATAGCCAAAATAATTAGCTTTTTGCCCTTATTTTCCTAAAGTTTCACTTTAAATACATTTTATATTTACATTGTGTGTGTGTGTGTGTATATATGTGTATATACACACACACGCACACACACACACACACACACACACACACACACACACACACACACACACACACACACACTGTTTTCCAGTGACTTTTTTTCATCTGTTGCGACAGGCCTTTTTTACACATATCTACCAACTACCTGTGGCGTTATTTCAATGACCAATGCCGTGAGCGCAGTATTAATAGATCGCATTCGCATTTCTGTAAAGCCTACAAGCATGTGAATCTCTTTGCTTGCGTGCCGTTTTCCTCTGCTTGTGCACAATTTTTTGCTAAATCAGCCTTTAGTCTCAACAGTCAGGCACACTGCTGTTGGTGTCATCAGTCTGGCAACCTGCGCTTGCGTGTGTTTTGAACCACGAGTGCAATACCTAGTTCAACAACTGAGTGTCAAACTTGCATACTATTCCTTTAAAAAGAAAAATTGACTAATTAGAACTGTCATAACGAGTAAAAAAAGAATAAAATATTTAAAAATGGGAGCCACTTTGAAAAGAAATTGGACAAAATATTAAATAGCTGAAATTATTTGCTTTTTGCTATTCCTTTACTAAAGTTTCACTATAAGGCTTTGGAAAAAATGATGAAAAATGTAAATTATTCATAATGTAATGCATCATCTGATACCAAAAATAAAGTTTTATTTGTTTGTAATTCATCTTGGCATTAACTAGATGTGTGATATATAAGAGCCTCATTGAAACTCAGTGCAAAGGATTCACAGACAAGAGCAACATTCCAAGAATGTCCAATACATACAAGCCTCAAAAGCAGAAATAATCAATAAACCATCAGGCCATCTGTCACCAAAAGCTGATTCAAGGGAAAGGCTAGAAAAGGTGCGAGAGATGAATGATCGCATTTCAGTGAGCTGAAAAGAAGTGATTGCGTTCTGAGGTTTCTTTTTCAAATAACATGAAGGGAGAGTCACAAAGGTACTCCGGTGACTGAGAGAGTCTGAGAATGATTCATTGTGGAAGAAAAAGTTCAAATAATTTTAGAAAAGTATAAGAAGAGAGAGAGCTGGCACTAAAAAATGTCTGAAAGCTGCCCTATAATCATATATGCCCTCCAGGGGACCAAAAGAATAATTCACATAGTCTCATATGCTACATCTAAATTCTAAATGGAGGCCTAAAATACAGGCAAAGTCTGAAATATTAAACTCCAGTCATTATTTGCTCATAGTTTCAATCTAATATGAACATCATTTTTGTTCTACTGTCTGTTCTAAAGAATATACAAATATCTATTCTATATCCATATCTATGCTATCATTGTTATTTAGTTAAAATAAATGATTAGATTAAAAATGCTATTTCTTAAAAAAAATAAAAAAAAATAAAAAAAAAAAAATAAAAAAAAAAAAAAATAAATAAATAAATAACACATGCAGGTTCCAAAAAAAAAAAAAAAGTATTTTTTACCTCTGTGATCTGACACTCAGGAAAAAGATAATTTATGACGTCTGGTGCTTTGAGAAGTGGAGTTTAAATTTATGTACTTTTTTAATTTATTATTTTTACAAGTTTCAGGTGTGTTTCTTGATTAGCTTGGGAAATAATACCAGTGCTAAAAAAGCACATACAGGTGCTGGTCATATAATTAGAATATTTTCAAAAAGTTCCAATCCATTTGAATTCCATTCAAGAAATTAAACTTGTATGTCTACATTCATTCCACACATACTAATATATTTCAAGTTTCTTTTAATTCTAATGATTTTGATGACAACTAATAAAAACCCCAAATTCGGTATCTCAGAATAATGTGAAAAAGTTCAGTTACGAAGACAGCTGGGGCCACACTGTAATCAGCTAATTAACTCAAAACACCTGCAAAGGCCTTTAAATGGTCTCTGAGTCTAGTTCTGTAGGCTACACATCATGGGGAAGACAGCTGATTTGACAGTTGTCCAAAAGAGGACTATTGACACCTTGCAATGAGGGCAAGACATAAAAGGTCATTGCAAAACAGGCTGGCTGTTCACAGAGCTCTGTTTTAAAGTACGTTATTAGGTGACAGGTAGGAAAAAAAGTGTACAACCAATAAGGATAACTGCACCCTGGAGAGGATTGTGAAACAAAACCCATTTAAATATGTTGGGGAGATTCACAAAGAGTGGACTGCAGCTGGAGTCAGTGCTTCAAGAACCACTATGCAGAAGTATGGAAGACATCGTTTTCAGCTGTCGCATTTCTTGTCAAGCCACTCTTGAACAACAGACAGCATCAGAAGCATCTTGCCTGGGCAAAGACAGTACTGCTGCTGAGTGCTCCAAAGTTATGTTCTCTGATGAAAGTAAATTTTGCATTTCCTATGGAAATCAGGGCTCCAGAGTCTGGAAGAAGAGGAGGCACACAATCCATGTTGCTTGAGGCCAAGTGTTTCCATAGTCAGTGATTGTTTAGGGTGCCATATTGTCCAAGGTCAACACAGCTCAGTACCAGGACATTTTAGAGCACTTCGTGCTTCCTGCTGCTGACCAAGTTTATAGAGATTTCATTTTCCAACAGGACTTGGCATCTGCACACAGTGCCAAAGATGCCAGTACCTGGTTTAAGGACCATGGTATCCCTGTTTTTTAATTGAGTAGCAAACTTGCCTGACCTTAACCCCATAGGAAATCTATGAGGTATTGTGAAGAGTAAGATATGATATGCTAGACCCAACAATGCAGAAGGGCTGAAGGTCACTATCAGGGCAACCTGGGCTTTCATAATACATGAGCAGTGCCACAGACTGATAGACTCCATGTGACTCTGCAGTAATTCAGGCAAAAGGAGCCCCAACTAAGTATTGAGTGCTGTGCATGCTAATACTTTTTCATTTTCATACTTTTCCGTTAGCCAAAATTTTGAAAAATCCTTTCTTTGTATTGGTCTTTAGTAATACTCTAATTTTCTGAGAACCTGTATTTGGGGTTCTTGTTCAAGTTGACTTTCACACTTTGAAGAGTGTTGCTTCATAACAGTTGTAAGCTCTTAGAAAGTGTGCTATTATATTTCACATTAATGCTTAAACCAGCACACAATATTTCTCTGTCAAGAGTGCAATATTCCTGATTTGCGGCTGGAAGCCGTATGTCTAGGTAAATGATCCAGGAGATTAGTGGTTGTGCTTTCCGTCTATGGAACATAAATAAATAAACTAGCTGTCTGTTTTCTATCATGTAGACCTGCCAGACTGCTATGAAAAATGTTGCAGGATGAAATTAGGCCGTTGTTGACACAAAATGGGCAAGAAAGCGTATTCTAGTTGTAGTTTCCATACTCCAAGGCAAAATCCTGACAGTCAGCTTTGTGAAATTTGAGTTCCCTGTTGTTATGATTGTAAAATAAGAGGAAAAAAGCATTCTAATACTGAAGAATTATGGATATTTTTGTGACTAATATTATTTCTGAATTCAGAAGCAGCCTAAAGGCAAGCATTTTGTAATTTTCTTTTTTGCATACTAACAGGACTGCTTCAAATTGGGATATTATTTTGGTGGTTTTATATAGTGTAACGTTAAAGGTGTCCTATAAGAATATATAGTGTTGGTATAATGGGTCAGTTGATATCAAGCTGATATATTATGCACAACTAGCTGTCACGTGCAAGAAAGAAGATGAGATTGGCAGAAATGTACACAGCAGCCTCTGGTGGATTTACAAGAAATGGCATGAATGAGAAAACGTGCGACAGGAACGTATTTGTGATTGTCAAGAATGTACATGGCATCCTCTAGTGGAAAACAACATAAGTAAACTAAATGTGTGGGGTCACAAACACATACACATCATTTATATACTGATATTTTACTTTATTTTTGAATCACAAATGGATTTATAACTGTTGGCCAGTGGTTAATTCATTTTTAGTCATTCCCAGTTTTTATTTAAATTTGTATATAATTTTACAAATTGTGGAATTGTTGTTATTTGTTGTTATTATCTCGTAATATTTCCATATTTACAGAATGTAAATGTGCACTGATTCATGCTGCTCAAGAACAGCTTTAAACCATCTATATGAATGCACATTTATCCTCAAGGAAAACTATCCATCTACTTAACGTTTTCTTCCTTAAAAGGTTATTTCTGTTATTCCTGCAAGTTTCTCTCTCTAATTTGCCACTGGCGAAATGGTGTTGCAGACCATCCTTATTGATCGTGTCACTTGGGACCATTAGCGCACTGATATGAAATGCCTTATTCGTTGTTTCCTTTTATTTTTCAGCCTAAGAGCAATTTACTAGCTACCAGCTTTGTGTAGGAAGCAAGCATTTAGAAGACCCGGCATCCTGATCAAGAGCTGGCGTAGGTGGACATGCAGTCAAGTCAGACACTAGCTGGGGAAAATCTGATTTCAAACTTAATCAAAAAGAATAGAGACACAACTTCCTCCTGTCACTGATACCTTAGAATATGGTGTAAACAAGCTCTGGAGCATTCCTCTCTGTCTGTCTATCTATCACTGCATTTTCATACTTTGCTTTCTTTGTTACTGATTAATTTTTCAGTACTAAATTAAGTAGTGCGTTACTTATAAACCATTTGTATTTAAGAATAGCTGGTGGTTTTTAAAAACATTCAGAATGAGTAAGTAAATGGTTTGTCTGTCTGTGTGTCTGTCTATCTTGTAACACACTCTCTCTCTTTTCAAAAGATAAACTTTTTTTTTGTACATTTACTAATGTGTTCACTTTATTACTGTTCACTTTTAGGTATTAGTTTGTAGTTATATTAGTACTGTAATGTAAAAAATTAGGTGCTAGCACGTAACCCTTTAAAGAAGTACCACACTAGTGACCGCATTCATACCTTTTTTTGAAAGTATGGAACTGCTCAGTTTTTTTTTGTCTTAGTGTTAGGGCTTTATTTCAACCGTCTACCTGTAGGCACAAAATCTAAAGTGCATGGCACAAAACAGGGCTGGACTGGGACAAAAAAAAAATCAGCCCTGGCATTTTGGGACAGAGCAGCCTGCTATAGTCACTCAAAATGCTACCCATCTGTGCACGCCCTTGAACATGTTTACCAACTCCCATTGTATAAAAGCACAAAAGCCATAGGAAATAATGAGAGTTGACAAATTAAAAACTTAAAAAAATTATAATCCACACTGGAAGTCCATCTTGTGTGTTTTGAGGGAACCTATATTAAATAATGAACATCATTGTTGATTAACAAAATAAAGTTAAGTAATAAAAGCAATATATCAGAGACCCTTAAAATTTTTTAACCCAACATTGAAACATCAAACAAAGCTTAAAGTTTGTAAAGAGTTACAAAAGAGTTGCAGGTTGAGGAAACAGCGTTGGAGAAAGTTGCCATGGGCCTTGGTGCAGATGAAAAGTTAAAAAAAAAAGTATATTTATATAGACAGAATACTCTGGAATATATTGATCCATGCAACAGTTTCCAATCTGCTGCGCGCTGCAGATGCAAAAGGCAAATGCCTGCTCGCTGCTTCTGCTTACCATACGTGAGCATGTGGTCTGAAACAGGCTTGTGACTCTTGACTATTTTGACATACACGCTGATGTTGCACGCTTACACAGAGACCAAAATGGAAGTTTGGGATTGGGTCAGCCCAATGTCAATAAAGAAAAGAACCAATAGGCTGCAGATTATGTCACATGGGCCAGTCTGTTCGAAAACGAAACATCTTACTTTCAGAGCGCCCCGGCGCATGGTCTAACAGGGTTGTACTTATTCTCTTAATGAGTAATAGGTGTGTTTTAAGCATAACGTGCATTAAACCAATCAGATTCTCCTCTGCCATTCTCTTTAAGAGTCAGTTGCGTCATGCCATGACACATTTGATATTTACATGGTGGACTTTGTAAGTGGAAAAAATTAATGCTTCACTAGCGAGAAAACCATTAAACAGACCATCTGCAGCACAAGGATAAAGAACGAGCCTCCTCCATTATGCCTTTTTACTTTCTCTTTATTTTACTTTTACTCTTTACTCCTTTACTTTCGTGGATAAGGAAACAGTGGAAACGCACTACACTTAAGACATCCATTAGCCTACATATTTAATTTCTTTTAAGCGCAAAGATTTGTCATCTATTTCGAAATTCAATTCTAATTTCCAGCAAACTAATAAATGAACAATAAAGAAAAATGGTCAAATAATTGAGTTATATCCAAACACGCGTTCTATTCTTATACCCCATATATGGTGATGCATAGTCTCCGAAACCCTACAGGTGGACAAACCTAAACTTGTTTTTATTAAAACGAATGAAAATATGCATATAATAAATAGTACTACTAATAAGAATAACATTATACAAATGCAAATTGTCATAAATGAACTGAAAAAGGCATGGAGGCATGAAGGCCATGGAGGTAGTGGCTTTAATATTTATGTAGAAATGAAAATTAAAGGATTAATTTTTATTATGTAAAGATATTTGTGTATTGCTGTACATGCTTGTGTGTATTAAGCAATGTGTAAGCAACTAATGCACTCTTTTTTGGACTTTAGACCAGCTTTAAGTTTTTCAATGGGGCAGTCTATTTCAGCTCCTCTAAATAGCAATGCGCCAACAATGTGCCTTAACACACCTCCTTTTTAGACCGGAACACCCATGAGTTCACAAAGTGGTGGAAATGGATTTACTATTTATACAAAATGGTGCAAAACATTAAAATTAGGGTTGCACTGATCTGAAAATAGCAACAAAATGGCACCATACACATCTTGTGCCTTTTTGCACAGGGCGTATGATAGGGCCCTTAGTCTTAAGCCCTGCTCACACTGTGATTTTCATTCACGATTTCATCATCTAAGACAAATTTGGAAAACCCTAAAAGATTCCTGAAATCCTAGGCTAAAATCTGTGAGCTAGGATTATTGGTTTGATATGTTCACAGACAGCTGCTTAATGCCCGTTGCGATCACTTTTCCTCCGATGAAGTTCTGGCAGTGTCAGAAGATTTCAGACACTTTCCAGCTGCGATGAGTGTCAATCCAAGAACCAATAGGAGCTCCGAATCTGATAATGCAATTTAAATGAATGCGGGGAAATGTCAAAACAGTTTTCATTCATTGATTGTATTTTCGGCTTAGTCCCTTTATTAATTAATGAACAATTTATTATGAATGAATGAACAATGTATGAATGAACTGCCAAATTATCCAGCATATTTTTTTCTGGTTTTATTATTGAGACATGCTGTGTACAGAATTGCAACTACAGACTGTTTACTTTTACTGTGAGGAATAATTTCAGAACATGGGAGAGTGAAAGTGTCAAGGATGGATGACGTCAAACTCCAGGGGAGTTTTCTTCTGTGTTTGTCACATCTTCATTGTCGTTCAGTCAGACATAATAACAGCTGAGATCTTAGTGTGACATGGGAGCCGTGTTTGTGCAGTCTGACATGCTACAATCATTTAGGATTATAAAAAAGTCCAACCTAGGCTCATTCTGAAAACATAATGTGATATATATATACATTTCTGCTACATACATACACATGCTGCTATAAACTTTGAGCACCAACTAGGTCCCAGGAGCTACGCTTTTTTTTTTTTTTTTTTTGTGAATCCACCAGAGGCCGCTGTGTATACACTTTTTCAGATCTCAAATTCGTCTCGCGAGTGCCATTTGCGCCTTCTGTTCTCACGTAAATTCAGTCGTTGTCAACTAACTGAATGACTGACTAACTGAGTGATCAACTGACCCACCCTCCTCCTTCCCTAAACCCAACCGCCAACCTGCTATTTAGTTGTTTATTTACATTTATTGGCTTCCATTTTTGTCTTACCCATTTTCTGGAACCGTTCTATGCTGGACTCTAACCCCGTCGTCATAGTCAATTCCTAGCAGCGTCTGAAGTCCGCCAACGTACACGGCAAGCTACCGGACAAACTGGTTACAGTGGGAAAGCCGTCCATATGGAGGTCAGCTGGTAAGTGCAAAAAGGAACGGCGTTATACCGCCCTGTAGCTTTCGTTTTAAACTCGAAATGCAGCCATAAGCACTTCTGGCTACATAATTCGCGATCTCCATAAATGTATATAGGGCTACGCTTTCAGAATGAGCCTATGTTAAAAAAAATGTGTGTGTCTCTCTCTATGTGTGCGATTTATAAATAATTTGTTTTTTAAATAGAAAAAAATCAATGTTCAGACAAGAAAATATTAATAAAACCAGACAGAAAGTACAAAAAATGTGTCATCACTCTCACAGGATGCGCTTACTCTTTCTTCTGCTTTCTCTTTCTCATAAGGTAAATTTATCCTTCCCTCTGAAAAGCATGTGCGTTTTTGGAGTTGTCCTCATATTTACCCAGACATTTGCGGTCTGTCTCTGTCATGCAATATTCACTAGAAAACTCCTCCCAATATTTGTGGTGTCAGGATGGTGAGAGATGGAGTAATGAAGTCCCAGGGCAGGACCGAGCGCTTCAGCTATTGCCGCCATTGCAGACGCCTCTGGCTGCTCATCGCATCACTCCTCGCTGCCTAAATATAGCTTGAAAGTGATGCATAGCTCCAAAAATAATGCAATACAGTGTTTTATCAAGTATATGAATATCAGGACATGCTTCTTAAAGGGGGTGGTAGACGTGTGCTGGTAGATCAAATTAAGCTCTTGATTTATCTGTCAAACTTCATTTTACGTATAAGAAATGGCAAAAGAATAGATTTAGATAGACTGAACATGGGGTTCAGTTTAGGATTGTTGTAAAACCAATTTGTATTTAGTTTTAATTATGGGTGTGTAGGATATTACAGAAGCTTCCTTTATTCAAGGATAATATTGGATTTGTGATTAGTAGTGAGGATTTTTAATGTTAATGTGTTTAATTTAAGGATGTTAATCTTGCAAATGATGCATTTATTAAAAAAAATGGCAAGCATGATGCTATGCATGCAATATAAAATGATAATACTAATAAAATATAATAATAATAATAGTAGTGGTGGTTGTTGTTGTTGTTAATATATTATTATTAATATATTATTATTATTATTATTATTATTATTATTATTGTTACTACTACTACTACTAATATATATATATATATATATATATATATATATATATATATATATATATATATATATATATATAATTAATAATATTAATTATTTAATTAATAAATAATAATAATAATAAACTATTATTATTATTATTATTATTATTATTATTATTATTATTATTATTAATATACTACTGCTACAAACGAACAACAACAACTATATTATTATTATTATTATTATTATTATTACTTATTTTAATTAATAATAATAATAATAATAATAATAATAATAATAATTATTATTATTATTATTATTATTATTATTATTATTATTATTATTAATATTATTATTATTATTATTATAAATCATTATAAAAATATATCATTATCATCATTATAAAAATGTACATTTTGAAATTAAAATTAAATAACATTTTGTTTGTCTATATACCATAGATCTATTTATTTATTTATTTATTTATTTGTTTTTTTTAATCGTCAGTATTATCATTTTAAATTGCATTTAATAGTTTTATTTGATTTTTTTTTTTCACCTAGAATAGTCCTACACTTTAAAACAATTATTCAAACACTAATGCATTTCATCATAATCAACAAAAACATCTACATTTCTGTGTAAACAAAAATTACAAATGATTTTAACCCGTTTGAAATGGAGCAGTATGAACCACAAACTTTTTTTTTCTTCTCCCCATCACCCCAAATTCAACCAAAATCACCAATTTTTTTCCCTCACATATTATATGTTCCGTATACCATTTTCTTTAAATTAACACACAAACCCAAACTATACATGGTACTGCAAAAAGTCACTAACTCTCAATACATTCATAGTTGTCGCAATTTCACAATTGCCTCTTTCTCCACACAATCCTAATAATACATCCTGATACATCATTTTAAACCTCATTCTTTTTAGGATTCAATAGTTTACAGTATGTAGAAGATTCCAGAGAACTTTTTTTTTTCCACAATTCTTTCTTATGAGTGAATTTGAGTGGAGTCACATGCATGATTCACCTGCAAATTTCATATATTCTTGTTTATTGCCGATTCAGTTGCAATATTTCACATACAATTTTGAAGTTGTGCTTATGTTGGACTATGGCAGGGCTATTCAATTTGTTCCGGCCCTCCAAATAGTGTGACCAAGACATTAAAAATAAATTTAGTTCAGTAGAAAAACAGCCGCTATAGTAATGAAGTGACGTGCATCTGTTCAGTACAGCATGGTATATAAATATAAAGCTTAAATTTACATTAGATGTGATAACCGTGAAACCATGATTATTCTTCAATCATTTTTTTCAGATATAATCGCACAACCAAAATATAGTTGTTGCATCCATAATTGTTGTGCAGTTCAAAACATAACATATGAATGTGTCTGTATGTACAAGAAGCCTTCTTAAGCAATGCACTGCTTTTGTTGTGCTTTGAAATACAACAGGGTGACGAAGTGGCACAGTAGGTAGTGGTGTCGCATCACAGCAAGAAGGTCGCTGGTTCGAGCCTCAGCTGGGTCAGTTGGCGTTTCTGTGTAGAGTTTGCATGTTCTCCCTGCATCCGCGTGGGTTTCCTCCGGGTGCTCTGGTTTCCCCTACTGTCCAAAGATAGGATAAGGCGGTTCATTCCGCTGTGGTGACCCCGGATTAATAAAAGGACTAAGCCGAAAATAAAATAAATTAATTAATTTTTTAATGTTTGTAAACAAAAAAAAAGCCACATTGTACAATGCACTGATATTATGTAGTTTCAAAATACAATAAATTAACATTTTAATATAAAAAAAAAATCCAATGTGGGTCTATTAAGAAGCAAAAATACAACATATGGGCTCTTATATGCTGTTGTCATCACTCATATTGCAAATCATATCTCTCCGGCCCCTCATTTGGGATGCTTTTCATGAACTGGCCCCCATGCCAAACTAATTGAATAGCCCTATGAATAGACTATGGTTTCACTCAAATACAGGATTTGTGAACCATAGTGTTTATTGCCAATAATACTGTAAACAGTAACCGTGTCCCTTCACCACTGCATTTGTTTGTTATTCTGTATTAACTCTCAAGCTAAGCTTACAGTTTCCCATCATTACATAATTGCTCACGTAAACAAGTCTGAAGTGCCACTGTTCTCCAGAGACATCTGTGAAAGCGTGATCTCAGATGTCAAGATAAATGTGATCAACTCAAGTGTCCACTGATAAACCATACAAGGCTGTGAAGCAAACAGAATTAGCAGAGAGTGGAAATACTGAATGATGAGCATCTTTGTCAGGGTGAGAGGGCAGTATGTGGATTTAAAGGGCTTGCGGTAGCACTACCAACACATGTACAGTAGATTGAAAAACTTTTAAACTGACTTAAATTTTTTACAGCTAAAATGTGTAGTTTTTCAGATTGTTATTTAACTTTGGTTAAGACAAGTTGGTTAATATTAATCAAAATATTGTAAATAATATTTTAAAGAGGTGGTCCAGAGTGTAATTTTAAGGCTTGTTGTGTTTATAAAATGCAAAGCAATGTGTGCTCATGCTCCATTCGTTAAAAAAATTTGGTTATTTTTTTCACATATCTTACTTTGATTATATACAGCTACTCCGCTAACATGAAAACAACTGTCTTTTTCCAAGTTCCTCTGAAAGGCCCACCCTCAAGAGGCTCTGATTGGTCAGCTAACATAATGTGCTGTGATTTGCTGATCAGCTCCACTTCAGTCAGAGTAGCTGTTAGCCGTATCCGTTTGAGCCTGAATGAGACAGAAAATGACACAGAGGACAAAGCTGAACCTCACGCCTGCTCTCTAAAATAAAATCTGACAAGTGTCTTTCACATATATTCGGAATAAGCATGTGTAAGTAATATAACATGTTTACATATCTTTTGCGAGTTTGTTATTTGAGATGTAGAACGCAGGGAAAGTGGCAGCTTAGAGAGACAATGCAGCGCTGGTGAAGATTGTGCATGTTTACAGCGGTTTGACTGATAAATTTGAATTTGTGGCTAAATTGTTAGCGGTGTCAAACAGCATTTCCTGTTGTTTACATCCTTGTTTACATCCTTGTTACAAGATACAGTTAACGCTAGAAACTCTGCATGTAATTGATTAATTTTAACAAATAAAAACACTTACAGGTTGTGGCTCACAATCCACAGCTTTGTTGGTTGGAGGAATTTTTAGCCGAGTCCAGCACTGAACTGGGAGAGATTCTGGAAGCTCTCTTTTGTCAAATGCTAGCTATATATATTTTTTATAATTCTCTGGAGCATAATATCGATATCGTAGTGGACCGCCCCTTTAAAACAAAATGGGTAAAACAAAAAAAAATGCCGTCGCTCAAATGTAAAACTAGGTTGCTGTTGGTATTTGTGTTAGTGAGGTCAGCAGGGGTGCTCAACCTGTGTTCTGAGTCCTAATGACCTAGTACAGTGAAGGATTATACTGTCGCCGTACTGTCAATCACCACCATCTTTTAGATGAGACTAAACCACGTTAAACCATGGTCCTGACTCATTAAGTTGAGGGCACTTTTCTTGAAGAGCAGGGGAGTAACAACGTTGTCCTGGCCAAATTCCCTCCATCTGCCCTTACCCATCATGGCCTCCCAAATCATCCCCATCCACCGAATTGGCTCTATCACTGTCTCTGAGAGGCTGGCTATGAATGTCAAATGCTGCAGGCTGGTGATGTAGAGAGACTTCCCTCGTAATTTTAAAATGCTTTGGGTGTATGTCTATACATGATAAAATACACTATATAAACGCATATATATATATATATATATATATATATATATATATATATATATATATATATATATATATATATATATATATATATATATACACGCACACACACGCACACACACACACACACACACAGCCACATCTCACTGATTCAAGTGTGACAATATTTATTTATTTGTTTATTTATTTATTTTCACTTAAGTCAATATAAATATGTACTTTGAATGATAGACACAGTAGTTTGGCTTTTTTTAGTGCATGGGGAGGCTGTGGGCGAGTGATAGATGTGGAAGCCAGAGCTCCTGTCTGTCTGTCAGCCAAAAACACTCCACACATCTGCTCATATAATACCACTGAGGCCGGCCTGGCATGGAGGAAGCAAGAGGGGGTTAAGAAAAATATTTCTGGGGCAGGGAAATACAAGAGGGTAACGAAGAGGTGGAAGTGAATCAATGAAACGTCAGCTCCAAAAGTGCTTGATTGATTATTGGGCGAATTAGCATGGCTGCGCTAGCATCGGAGACCCCTAAAGATCATTTGCAGACCGGCCGTGTCTAATTACCTGCACTATTGCCAGGAATTATTATCAGTTCTGAGTCACGCTAGCATGCATATTCTAGAATATAGTCTATTCACTGAGGACTAGCGCATCCTTCAGGTCAAGTGTGCTTGTCGTAAAACTGCCGAAAGATCCAATCTCCTTCCATCACCTAATAAATCTTCAAAGCAGCGTGTAGTGAGCAGCTCGGTTGTTCTGAAGCTTAGCATGCTTACTGAAAGCTTAGCATGATAGGCCAAATCTGTGTGGTTAAATATGGTTTGAAAGTAATGCTTGGGTCTGTTTTCAATTCAGATAAAAGAACGATATTCAGTAGTATTTCAGGTAGATAAATATCAAGATGCACTTGTATATTATATGAATATGTATATGAATTTGTATGATCTCATTTGCTCGTCCCCTAATGATGGTTGGGTTTAGCTGTGGGGTTTGGGGACATGCCTTTTTTTTTAAAATAATGCATTTTTGTAGGAGTGACATCATGAATTTGTACAAATTCTACCAAATCATAAAATACACTTTTTCTGTGTGTAGATCAGACTGACTATGGATGACAGTGGCTTCAAATGATCATCTTTTGTGTTAAACAGAAACTAATTTAAACACAGAGAAAATGGGGACATCAGAGAAAATGGTTGGTAATTTCATTTTTGGGTGAACTATCACTTTAATACGGGCTTTAAAAAATTTATTTATAAGGTAAATAAAACCAATGAGATTCAATTTAGTAACCTATGAGCTCCATTAAACAGGTACCATATGTATTTATATTACCTTCATATATTCTGTCATATATGAGTGTACATTTTATTCTCATATGATGATAGCCAGCAGTTCTGAGTGCAGAGCTATAGCCCACATATTAATAATGTACCGCCAAGCCTACAATAGAATGAACTTATATGCATGTTTTCGGTTTTCTGGTCCCATCCACAAGTATAATATAAGCCTGAAAAATATGGAATGTGTTATTCAGAGCTGTTTTGTACTGGTTATTTTCCTCAGCAGAGGAAGCAGCAATTATTAATAGGTTGTGTACTCTTACTTTAGCCATTAAAGACTGGACACAAATGAGAGTAGAGCACTTTTACCATCAATTATCCAAAGAGACACCATTTTTTTTTCAGGTAGTCATTGGGCCTATAATTCCCCCAATGAGTTACAATTGTCATTTCATGTATGGATTCAGACTAACGTTTCCGTGTTTATTACAGAGGTAAAAGTGCATGGGCTCTATTTTAACGATCTAAGCACAAAGTCTAAAATGCATGGCACAAAAGCATTAAGGGCAATGCCAAATCCATTTTTGCTATTTTAAAGATGGAAAAATGCAGTCTGCGCCCTGGCACTAGGTCAGACAGGGTTGTACTTATTCCCGTAATGAGTAACGGGTGTGTTTTGAGCACAGCATGCATTAAACCAATCAGAGTCTCATTTCCCATTCACTTTAAGAGTCAGTCGCGTCATGCCCAGTGGCCCCGCGTGATTAGGGGGCCCGGCCCTTACTTCACACTCTTCTCTACCCCCCTCCCCCACTTTCGGTTTTAACTGCACTTCCAACCCCTACCCCCCCCCCCCCCTTCACCTGGGGCCCGATCTATAACCCTTGTGGAGGCCTTTGCGCTTAGCATTTTGCGCTACGGCACTGGTCACGCCATGGCGCATTTGCTATATCCAATTGCTGACTTTGTAAGTGAAAACTGAATGCTTAACTATGAGAAAATGGTTAAACAGATCATCTGCAGCATGGGTAAAATAACGAGCCCCCTCAACTTGGCCCATTTACTTTCTCTTTACTCTACTTTACTCCTTTACATTCGCGGAGTAAGAAAATGGTGGAAACTCACTCCACTAAAGACATACATTAGCTTACATTTAATTTTAAGCGCAAAGATTTGTTTCAAAACTATTTCTAAATCCTGTTCTAAAAAACAGCTAACGAATAAATTAACAATAATAATGAAGTGTGGTCAAAGTTATATTGACGTTAGACAAGATAATATGATCAGGATGCATTAAACTAAAAAAAATTGCATTTCAGGAATATAACTGAAAAACTGCCATTTGAAGACAGTTTATGAAATTTGATCAAATATATTTAGAAATTAAGTTGATTTTACATTTCAACAATTTAAAGGAAAACAGCCTATATAAAATAATAATATATTATTAGAATTTTTTTTTTCCTAATGGTTTATAGAACTTGGTATAATAAACCCTCTGGAATACAGTAAATACATTTTTAACTTGTATAATTTTTTCACATTAGGTAATTGACTGCAGAAAATGAAAGTACTCTTATAAGTAAACTGAAATAACAGTAGCCATGTTAACAATTTACATGATTTGGCTCTGTTGATTCGATTTTATTATTTATTTATTTTTTTTTCTCCGCTGGGTAGCAAACAATTCTATATCCATTATTGGTGCACAGAAAGCAGAATACCAGTGTTTTAGCAATTGAACAATAGTTGAAGTTTACCAAAATAAGAATGTGCTTTGGAGAAAACATTTTCAGCAATCACAGACATTGACATTCGGATGGGATTCGATTTCTCATAGGACCACCAAGTTTTCTGAAAAGCAGTAGGTAATTTGCTCTTTTTACCAAGGTCGTGTAAGAAACAAGACAAACATGGCAGATTTAGACAGGATTAAAATCACAGTGTAGGTCTGTGAAACTGAAACTTCAAATGTCCCATCTGAAAAGGG
The DNA here is from genome assembly GCF_903798145.1 of Danio aesculapii. Classification (NCBI taxonomy): domain Eukaryota; kingdom Metazoa; phylum Chordata; class Actinopteri; order Cypriniformes; family Danionidae; genus Danio; species Danio aesculapii. Next base: position 20,366,736 of record NC_079437.1, read on the forward strand.
CTATGTAACTAATGAAGTCTCCATAAACCACAAGATGCAACCATCATTTTTTTCACATTGTGATGCAGTTCCTAGAGAACCAGAATATTAAATGACAAAACAGTGGGTGTGGCTTGTTTTTTCTACTGCGAGCTGATTGGATGTAGTGAAGTAGGCATTTCATTCTAAAAGATTAGGAAAAGGGTTTGGGGAGAGTTATTACAACTTAACAGACTTCTCCTACTCACAATTTCTGTTTGCTGTCAAAACTGACAGTTGGAGCTGTGTGGTTAAATATGTCAGCCATGCCCAATTGCTAAGATATATGTAATCTGACAATTTAACTGAGAAAAACAAAAACAGGAAGTGCGTTTTCAGGTTTCTTTTTTTTTAATGAAATGCACAATGAATTGTTCACCACAAAACTAGCAATGTGAGCTAACAAAATCTTATGGTTCGTTTTGATTCATTGAGGACTTTAGCTTAAAGTAATATTTACATGTGTGTGGGTTCATTTTGTATGCCATTTTATACATTCACAAATGTTCTTCCATCACTGCCAGAGACATCTTGCCAATTCAAACAGAGGGGGCAAGTGCCCTGTCTGATGGATTTGACTTTTCCAAAACACAAAAATTCTTTTTTTTTTTTTTTAATATTACATTTAATAATCAAGCTCCTTTATTATTGTAAATAACTGTGCTCATATACTAGTATGAAGACCATGCATTGGTACATGGGGAAAAAAGTGTTTAAAAACATATTCGTTACAGATACACCATCTCTCAGAACAGAGGCATTTTACTTGGTGTTCAGTAATTGAGGTTTGTCATTGCAGTGTAACCTATTATGCACCACTATAATTTTATCCTCATGCTTCTCATTCACATATATCCACTTTGATGAGTGCTTCTGTTACGCGGAATCCCAAGTAATCCCACGCAAGGTGATCTGTGTCTTGTGAGCAGCACATTTCTTTGAAGGACTACAGAGAACAGTCTCTGATTCACATAATACTCTGTCAAACATCCCCAACAGATTTATTTCTACGAAGTAGAAGACTAAATCAACTATTCTTTATGTTCCGGAAAAGTAACAGTAAATTATTTTTGAAATTGAAACATTATTGCAGGAAGATCCTAAGTTTAATTAGGTGAAAAAGTGCATCCTAGTGCTGGTCACAATACAGTAATTACTGACAAGATGGTGAAGAGACACAATATTAATGGATAAGATGTATTATTCCACAAATACATTTTAAGTGAATTCATAATTACAGTACACTTGCAGAAAGCCCATGGTTTAGGCTCAAAATCAAGTAATATAATAGCAATAGCATATATTAATTTACAAATGCCTAACATAGCATTGAAAATGTTTGATTAGGTAGTTAAATACTTCTAGAAATGTTAGATAAGATGTTGGAACATGACACATTTAATCTAACACTGACAATTTACTGTAGATAGGTAGATAATACTTACAGTATTAATAGTATTAATAAATACGGTGCACATACGTTTTCATTAATCAACCGCAAATTAGACTTAGACAAGATTTCAGTGGTAAATAAAGCTAATAAGTTGACTGTTGGGCTTTATTTTTTAAGGACCATCTGTATCATTTATTTCTTTAATTAAGTATAGTGTGATTATTTTCGCAGTTGGATTACTGCCATGACTAACGTTAGCCTGCACATCGAAAATGTTGCATCCAGGCTCACAAAACCGTAGCAGAGTCAAGGCTATAGGATCCATCAGGTTGAGTGTGCTGGCAGGTCCTGTCGTAAAACTGTCGAAAGATCCACTCTCCTTCCATCACCTAATAAATCTACAGAGCGGCGTGCAGCGAGCAGCTCCGCTATTCCATAGCATAGCATGCTAACTGGAACAGAGTGCCAAAAAGTCATGATGAAGTGAGTGGATGAAAAGATTGCTGATGACTCTGTCCCCAGTCACAGTACATCACTGTGACTGGGCGTCTCAGAGAGATGACCCGGACATGTCATGTCCTGTTTTGCTCTAAGGGTTTAATTTGCTCATCCAGCAGGCGTGTATGAGATGAATGAGCATGTCTCTGTCTTTGCGTCTTTCTCACTTTTTTTTTCTAATGGTCTGTCCTGTGTAAATTAACCAGCCAGCATGCTGGAGCTGCATGACAGAGCTCAGGAACGCTGGTGCGACGTTACAAATTGCAAAATCAATGGTGCCAGCCTGGTCACCCCCATCTGTCCATCATCTTCTGACAAGATGAATTCACCTACGCTCTGACAATTACCTGCTGGCGGCTGTGTGGAGCTGGGGTGCCTTGAGGCTGGCGGAGACCTGGGGTTTATTGGAAGATTACATTCCATATATTTCTGTCAAGCATATCCGTGCTACAGCTCAGAAAGGACACATACATGTGTTATTTGATGGAAGATTTGTTGCATGATAGTAGTGCTGTACATAATTGCAGTTGCCTGATATTGCATTTTTTGGTAAGTCAGCATGAAATGGAAAATCATAAAATTGCTTCTCTAAATTCTTTTTTGTTTTTAGGGATTCTTATGTGGATTAATAAACCTAAGCATATGAAGACAAATCAAAATGTAAATAGCTCAGCTTTTTGGTGAAATTACAAACTTTTATAAACATATTTTACCAATTAACAGGCTCAAACCTGTTCTTTTTTATTTATTTATTTTTTTTAACAATCGAATGATTGGTTGTTAATCTGCTGATTTTCTTCAGTACAATAGGGGAAATTTGTTTGTTCTTGCATTACACTGCAACTTCTCAATAACAATCAAACTAAAAATTATGTTATCCACCATAGGGTTGCTTCATTAAACCCAATCAAGCAAGGCAAGTGTGACAAGGGTAACCAAAACTCCAGCAATAGAAGGAAATAGACAAACAAACCAACCAACTCAACCAAGCAAAACAAACTCAGCCAAACAAACAAACTTGACCAACCAACCCAACAAGCAAACAAACCTGACTGACCGACCAACCTCAAAAAGGTTATCAAAACTCCAGCAATACATGAAAATATAAGACAAACTTAAGGAGAATCCAGGCTCAGTCCGGGACCTGGGGTCTGTTCTTAGTACGTGAATTACTCAGTTAGCTGGATTTGGTTATTGACGACTCATTTCATACAAACAGGATTAGATCTGGTCAGTTCAAGCAAAGATAATACTAAAAAGTATGTCCTTCTGATATTTTCTTACAGTAGTAGTTGTATACACTTGGGGATATATATATATATATATATATATATATATATATATATATATATATATATATATATATATATATATATATATATATATGAATAAAACTTACAACATACAGTCGATTTAGTATAATTTGTGTATGATAATATACATGCACAATATGCAAATTTTTAAAAGGTATAATACATTTATGCAGTCATGAACATGTTTTGACAGTTAAAATGACGGTGATTGGATGTCTCACAAAAGTTGCAGACACCTTTAACAATATCAAAATGCTTTTGTGTTGCAAAATGAATTTTTTAATAAACAACCAGTTATTTTTTACACCGATTAAGAAACCGGCTACTATAATACTACTATAATAAAGAAAATCCACTCATGTATTTAGCAATTTATTTAGTTTTACTGTTAAAGTGTAAAGCATGCAGCCCACAACAAAGGTTGAAAGTTATTGCATATATTAAACCATTTACTATGAATTTTATGTAATTTTGCTCACATAGATAATTGAATATTAATCAGATGATGTCATTATGCTGCTGTGCCGTCAGTCAATCATTGCATTGCTGATCATGATTTCAATGATTGGTAGATCTGTCGTTCACAACACATGCAGCAATCTCAGATCAATTCATTCAGACATTTTAATCTGATTCATGAACTTGTTTGAACCAAATTAGCCAGAGATCAGTTATCAAGATTAAAAGATCCAGGATCTGCCAAATCTGCCAAATCATCGTAGAGGTACGAAGAACGGACCCCAATTCTCTTCTGTTCAAACTGAAAAACAAACAAACAAGCAACCCAACTCAATTAACCAAACTTAACAAACCAACAACAACAAAAAAACTCAACAAACCAAACACAAACAAACTTGACCAAGCCAAACTAACTTGACCAACCAATGAAACAAACAGCAAAACTCCAGCAATAGATGGAATTAGAGGACAAACCTTGGGAGAATCCAGGCTCAATCGGGGGAACAGTTATCTTCTGTTTAAACTGGAAAATAAACAAACAACCCAACTCAATCAATCAACCAACCAACCAAAAAGCCAACCAAAAACCAAGCTCAGTCAAACCAAGCTCAGTCAACCCAACATACCAAAGTCAATTGACCAACCAAACTCAACCAAACAAACAAACAAATAAACCCAAGCAAACAAAACAAACCCAAACAATCAAACCCAACAGACCAACCAACCAAACTCAACCAAACAAACAAACTCGACAGACCAATCCAACAAACAAGCAAACTCGACTGACCGACGAACCTCAAAAGCGTAACAAAAACTCCAGCAATAGATGGAAATAGAGGACAAACCTTGGGAGAATCCAGGCTCAATTAGGGGACAAGCTTTCTTCTGTTCAAACGGAAAAACAAACAAACAAACAACCCAACTCCAATCAAACAAACTTAACAAACCAACCAAACAACCAAAAAATCTCTCAACAAACCAAGCTCAGCCAAGCAAACAAACAAACCCAAACAAACAAACAGAACTCGACAAACCAACCAACTAAATTCAACCAACCAAACTTGACAAACAAAAACCCAACTCAATCAACCAAACCCAACCAACCAACCAACCAAAAAAACCTCTCAACAAACCAAGCCAACTAATCTTAACCAGCCAATCAAGCAAAACAAACTCCAAAATTCAACCAACCAACCTCAATCAACCAAGCAAAACAAACTCAATCCAAACAACCAAGCTCAATCAACCAAGCAAAACAAACTCAATCCAAACAACCTAAAAAATAAATAAATAAAATAAAAAAAATGTGCATAGACACTAATCAGGAGTTAATTAAGCTGTCAAGAATTGTGGCCCTTTAAAACTACATCCAAAATAATTATTCAACTCTAGTTCTCTGACTACATTTTCATGTATCGTTAATAATTGTGATGATAAATATTGCTCAGGAATTTAATAAAGGTTTATCTCTACTTTTTAAACTTTTTGGCTGGTTGATATAAATCGATTGGATAATGCGTTAAGCAATAAAAAAATAGATTTTTGGTCACACTAGCAGTCTGATTTTCATAATCCTTTTTCTGAATTGGGTGATAATGTAGACAGTGTAGGCAAATACACGTTGCATCTAATATTTCATTTTACATAACTACACATGTTTGTAAAGCAGCTTTAAGTGCCTCTAAGTGTCTGCTTTGTGTTTTGTGACACAAATCGTGTCGCATTGGATGCTATTCTGTCCTCCTGAGTGTGAGTGTGTCAGATTAAGTACTCTTTACTAGTGCGCTTTACTGTGTTCTGTCTCTACACTTCCCCTACAACAAGAGCATAAATTGTAGCCTAAAAGAGACTGTTAAAAAAAAGAAGATAAAAAAAAATTGATGCCAGTGCATGTTAGTTTATAACAACAATGCTGATTGATGATGATAGCAGTGTAGATGGAGTGGTTTAGAAAGTCTCAAAAGCCCTGTTTACAACTGCTATTAAGATGCACTTTTCTCAAATTTGATCAGTAGTGGATAATGCAAGATACCGTTGTTAAATGGGCTTGAAATGTTTTGAGATTGGTCACTTTTTACCGTTGTTGAAAACAAATTGAACATGATTGCTTTAATAGTGTAAAGGCTCATGTGGTTGAATGTGTTCTAACAGCTATAAAAGACCAGCTATTCTCTGTCTACTGACCAAACATTCCAGGATGCATTGAAGCACTTTAACTGGACAGGATTTAAACTTTGCCTAATGAAATTGAATGTTTTATTTGGTTTGACCCTGAAATATGTAAAATGGACATTAACCATCATCATTCTAAAGCAATGACGCTGTGTTCACTGTAGTTATATGCTCAATCGAAGAACATGTTCTGTTTAAACTGACTGTAAACAAACAAACAAACAACCCAACTCAATCAACCAAACTCAAGTAACCAGCCAAAAACTAAACAAAAAAACAACAAACTAAGCTTGGTCAACCCAACCAACCAAACTCAACCAAACAAACAAACCTAACAAAACAAACTTGACCATGCAAAACAAACTTAACCAAACAAACAAACTTGACCAACACACAAACTTAACCAAACAAACAAACTCAACCAAGCAAAACAAACTTAATCAAACAAACTCGACCAAGCAAAACAAACTTAATCAAGCAAACTCGACCAAGCAAAACAAACTTAATTAAACAAACTCGACCAAGCAAAACAAACTTAATCAAACAAACTCGACCAAGCAAAACAAACTTAATCAAACAAACTGGACCAAACAAACTCGACCAAGCAAAACAAACTCGACCAACAAACAAACAAACAAACTCGACCACGCAAAAGAAACTTAACCAAACAAACAAACTTGACCAACAAACAAACTCAACCAAACAAACTCGACCAAGCAAAACGAACTCGACCAACAAACAAACAAATTCGACTGGCCAACCAACCTCAAAGGTAACAAAAACTCCAGCAATAGATGAAAATAGAGGACAAATCATTGGAGAATCCAGGCTCAATCGGGGGAAAAGTTATCTTCTGTTCAAACTGGACCGCAAACAAACAACAACCGGACATTACCCATCATCATTATAACGACAGTAAACACAGCATGTTTGTGTTAGATTTTGTTAGTCTCTAATCGAGTTTAAATATACAGTAAATACACTTCCCATAGACCCTCCTCTCAAAGAAAACAAAACAATAGGTGTCAACAGGAATGTGCTCTCTTCTGCTTGTGATCTGAACAACCAAAACATGTTTATACCAAGTTTAAATAGGCAACATGGGATCATTGGAAGTACATGCCTTAGACTATATTTGTACAGGAAAAAGAGCAAAAACATACTTAAACATACATTCAGCTCCAGTTTCTAATGCTATGGGGCAGTATAAGCTGACAACATTTTAGTTTCATTCATTGATTTTCCTTTGGCTCAGTCCCTTATTTATCAGGGGTCACCACAGCAGAATGAACTGCTAACTATTCCAGCATGTGTTTTATGTCTATGATCATTTGGTTTCTCTCACGCGTACTCTGTCTCTCTTGCGTGCACATTCGGTCTCTCTCGCGCATGCTCGGTCACTCTGCGTTCACTTGACTTTTGTCCACTCTGGCGCCTCATGAAGAGGGTTGGGGAGTTGCGGAAGAAAGTGAACAGCGGGGGTGCATGTGAGGAAGGAGGATTTGTAAAATGAGGTGCCGCATCAGATTTCAGAGGTTCTGGATCTGGCTTGTTCCGGCACAAATTAAGCCCTGCTGATGCACATTTACAATGAGCATGGGCTAACAAAGGGCCAAAGAGTCTGGTCATCATACCTCATTTCATAAACCGATAAAAAAAATGTTTGCCTTTGGTAAATGATTTACAGTAATTTTTCACAATTTCTAGTATTTGTACAGGCTTTTACTTAGACCCGAAAGGGACATGATTGTGGGGAAAAAATGGGTAGAAGGTATTTTGTGTTCCCTCGCAAAACTGTTTTTCCAAAAACACTTCCTGTTCACTTCATATATGTCAACCTGTTTTTGCCAGGATTATCCTGTATTTGACCATTCTATCCTACTATCATGCTATCATTAAGTATTTTCCCATATTTCTCATGTATTTTTAATCGTAAAAGCATATTCAAATTAACATAATGTCTGCATTCACTTTCTTTCCATTTTAAGCTGTGCGTCGATCATCACCCTTCATATGAAACCTCTGAATCAGCCAATACATGTATTAGCGCTGACTGATAGATGCGCTCCGCTTGATAAACTGGTCCCAGATCAGCTTCTGTACACGCCATTTAAAGAGGAGCGAAGGTGCAGGACACTTTAGGAAATTCAGGTGTATGTTTAAACGAGACAAATACTCGTAATAATATGTAAAATAATATGTCCATCCTGTGTGTTTTATTTTCAACACAAATTTTCTCTTAAATGAGCACAAACAGTTATTAAAGTAATGGAATGCTTTCATTATAGATCTGTGCATTCTTAAAGTGACAACACTGTTATCAAACTAACAAAAAAGATTAAAAAAAGATTAATCTGCTGCTCTTCACTTGTTTGATAACAGAGATGTCGCTTTAAATGGCGTGTACAGAAGCTGATCTGGGATCAGTTTATCATATGGAGCGTGTATGTACAGTATACATCCGATTCAGAGGTTGCAAATGAAGGGGGACGATCAACGCACAGCTTTAATTGAAATAAAGCGATTGCAGACTTTTTTTTTTATTAATTTCAGCGAGCTTTCAAGATTAAAAATTTTTTGAGAAATATGGTAAAATACTTAATGACCGGATGATAGCGGGATGTTAAAACATGGGAGAATCCCGGCAAAAACGGGAGGGTTGACATGTATGAAGTGAACAGGATGTGTTTGAACAACAGTTTTGTGAGGAAACGCAAAACATCTTTGCGAGAGAACCTATTTTCCTCTCACAATATATATATTTTTTGTCCTACTCATTTTTTTTTTCTTCCACCCAGTTTTTTTCCCCACCATCACATCCCTTCCGGGTCTCCATAGGTTTTATACTTTTCAATTTCAAATGTATTGTTTCAGTGAGGTTTAATTAAACTTTCGGACTCTACTAAAGCTTAAATGTTTATTTAAATAAATTTTACATCATAAAAGCATTTTGAGATTTAAGAAGCGGTCTGCATCTCCTGCGCTCATACATCTAATCTTGTTCATGTGAAAAAACGCCGCCTCCTGAGCAGGTTTGAGTTTACAGACTTGTTGCTATGACAACCGATCCATGAATGAAGAACCAAAAAATCATGTCATATAGTCAACAATAAAGATTTACCTTGCGGGTTAACATTTCAGTAATTTAAACCCTATATTTCCACTACAAGAAACAATCGTAGAGTGAAAAAGCTTTCATGGTTGTTGAAGGTTCTTCAGAGAGTATATCGTTGATGATGAGGGAAGGTATTGTGTAAGATGATTGCAGTTATTAAGGTGTTTTCCTGGAAATCGCATGCAATTAACCTGTCAAACTGTATAGCCAGTGATATTGGTGTGAAATGCAATGTTTCATGCAGCTTTACCTCCTCTGGAGCTTCAGTTATTTATCAACTGTTTGAAAAGTGTTGCTGTAATCAGTCGTTTACAATGACTGTCAAGGAGACACCAGGCGAGAAAGTCTTTGCTTGATCCTTCACAGAGAAAGGCTTTGAAAAGAAAAAAGGACACAGAAGATGGTTTGAAAGTGCTGTCACACTCAGCAGGTTCTCAAGGAGATGCTAGATGAACTAAATTGCTTGATCCTTTTAGATGGTACAAAGAAAGAGATATTAAAAAAAAAACAGATGGGTAAGGATTCTGTCAAGTCACACTGGAGCTTTACGAGGCAATGCGGGTTTACTGATAAAAGAAAGATGGTACAGTCAAATATGAAAAATAGGTTCTTCGGTGATTGTGTTTTAGTGATGAATGATGGACGTACCTAAGCTTATCTTCAAAGATAAAACTGTGCAGTAGCTGTAGAAGACAAAAGTTTTGATTCTATTATATGCATTATTTAACTGTGGAAATGAATTTTGAATACATCCGAGAGGCCTAAATTTAAGGAAATCACCCTGAGATGTAGATAGGGCTCATTTTAGGTAGTAATGGATTCATAGTGCTGTGACTACTACTGACAATTACACTTTGTCTTGTGGGATTAACAACGGTTTAAGCTTTAACTCTTTGTTGCAAATGCACTTTGTACACTATGTGTTCAGCTCTGATTTCGATCCAATTAGGGTGGTAATGTCATTAGTATGGATTTTATGTTAGAGTAAGATGTATGTGTGACTCATAAATTACGCTACTGTACACCACAATGAGCCTACTTTCCAGTATCCAACAGCTTCTAGAAAAGCAAAATAAGTGCTTGGAAAATGTGTGAACATTTTTAGGTCAGTGTTCCTCCTTTCTCCCCAAGGGCACACTTTGATCACAGTGTTCAAGATTTTCAGCTTTATGCTGTAATTATAACAAAGCTGCTTGCTTTAAGAGTGCATTATAGAAGCTGTGGAAGTTTGGTGTGAGTAGGTAATAAAAAAAAAAAAAAAATATATATATATATATATATATATATGTATATATATATATATATATATATATATATGTATATATGTATATATAAGATATGCTTTTAGTATACAAATTATGTAGTAATAATAATGTTTTATAATGTAACATTTATTATAATATAAATACATTAAAATATTATTTTAAATAATATTTATACACAGTCTTGCCGTCTATCCAAGTTCTAGGAACAACAAATGATAACTTGACTTAGTAGTTGACCATTTGGTATCTGAAGTGGCTTATATGAAAGGCAAAGGCCTCTAGATTGTTTATTTTACCAAAATAAAATATGATCATACCTTGATATTTATTTATTTAATTAGGACAGTAAGGTCTGACTTTGCTTGGACAAAAATCTTGTCACTTAACAGAAATAATGTACAGTATAGAATATAAAGTCATGCTGCAGTGGAAAAAGAATGAATATTGTGTATGACTCCCATGAACTTGAAGGACTGCATCCATACATCTCCACAATGACTCAAATAACTTATTAATAAAGTCATTTGGAATGGCAAAGAAAGCGTTCTTGCAGGACTTCCAGAGTTCATCAAGATTCTTTGGATTCATCTTCAATGCCTCCATCTTTGCTTTCAGGAACTTTGATGTGGAGGCTGAAGTATAAGGATTGCTATCCTCCTGAAGAATTTGCCCTCTCCTGTGGTTTGTAATATAATGGGCAGCACAAATGTCTTGATACCTCAGGCTGTTGATGTTGCCATCCACTCTGCAGATCTCTCGCACACACCCATACTTAATGCAACCCCAAACCATGATTTTTCCTTCACCAAACTCGACTGACTTCTGTGAGAATCTTGGCTCCATCCAGGTTCCAATAGGTCTTCTGCGGTATTTGTGATAATTGGGATGCAGTTCAACAGATGATTCATTGAAAAATCAACCTTCTGCCACTTTTACAAATGATCAACTAGAAGTCAAGTTATTATTTGTTGCTCTTACCACTGGAATCGACGACAAGACTTCTGTCAGGTAGTGTGTATATAAATATAACTTTTCATCAGGGTGAGACGTTGAAAGATACAGTGCATCCTATTAAACAAGGACTTGTTAAATTAATAATTAAATTTAATAATTATATGAAAATCATATGGAAAATATCAAAGACATTTTTAAATGAGACTGTAATCCCAAAAAGTATCTTGAACATCAATATACATTTTAAAATGTGATAAGTTACGTTCAATTAAAATCTTATACTTTTATGCTTAAACTTGTATACTCTTATACTTTTAAATCTTATACAGTATCTTACACCTTCTATATTTCATACTTTTTTTTGCCTAAAATTTATAAAACTACTTTTTTCTACCCCAAAAAGCATATCCTAAAAACTTAAAAAGCATACTCGATGTCTAGAGACAAAAAATGGTTTAAAACGGTCTACTGCGTTTGTTTGTTTGTTTGAGTGTTTTTCATTTTTCAATACAAACATTCAAACAGTCATTTTTTCTTAACCAAACTTTTATAGACCCCAAACTTTTGAATGGTAACATTGTATGAATGTGATACATTCTACTATGAAATTGTAAAAATTTTATTCATTTTTTTGTGGCAGATTGCTGAGAATGCATCGATGTCCCTCTTTTCACTTCCAAGAACTACTTTTGACAAACCACCCCCAGAAATTATTTACCTTCAATTTTAGGCAAACAAGCAAACCTGACACCTTTCCCCAACCATGCAGTTCAATCTTCCAGACTGATAAGATAGCGAAGAAAACACACCAATTATCTTGAGAACCAAATTGGTTTCATCCATCAGGAAATGCTTTAAGACACAATCAGGAGGGCCCAATGACAGAAACCTGGCTCTTCCTGCTGCCTATTTGCTCCAACAAGGAGTTTATATAGTGTTGCCGAATCTGCTCCTCTTGGAGAATAATTGCTCTTGCTGTCATTTCCCCGGTTGGTCTTATATCTTGATGGATTTTGTCACTGAGCACAGTTTCTCCATCAAAACACAGTAATCAAGGAGATGGAGAGATCTTTCAGAGCCTGCAATTGTGTCTCTAGTCATTACTACACAACATATAGAAGCTGTTTAATTGTTTGCTGCTACTCTTGCACCTGAAATCTAGTTGTCACGAATGACGCTTGGATATTGAACGCTGATTGTGATGCAATAATGGATGTAAATGTTGACAGGTGTCAAAAGTTGCCCTTGGGGGCTGTCAGATGCCGAAACTCGAGTGGAACAGCATTACTTGCCTGATTAAACACTGACGTGAACAGCGGTGCATCTCGAGCAGCTCATGATTTATGAAAATAACTTCACATGCGGGCAGTCATCTGAAAAAAGAAGTGATCTGAACACGACCTGCATGTGTACGTGCCTGCCACTAACCAAGGACTCATTTGTTTGATTAAGTGTTTTGTGCGCGCAACCATTTTGCTGAGACCTCTAAAGCATGATCTCTGAACACTGTTATAGCCTCTTTGCCCAAGAGGAGAATGATGTTTTCAGTGAAATTTAAGTGCCTTGGTTAATCAGACACTGTATATGCATGGACAGTTTGCTCATACATAAACAGTATTCATATCAGAAATAGCAGAAATCTTGCAACCCAGGCTCATTCTGAAAACGTAGTCCCATGAACGTTTCTGGAGAGCGCACAAGATATGGAGGTATGTATTTTTTGCAGTTTTTGTTTTCGCTACTCAACGAGAGGCCGCTGTGTGCACTTTTTCAGATCTCAAATTTCTCTCGCGAGCACCTGCTGTTCTCGCGTAAACCCACCAGAGGCTGCTGTCGACTGACCGTCTGTCTGACCCACCCTCCTCCTTCCCTAAACCCATATCCATATGCATACCTTTCATTTCAGGTACAATATTATATTTTATATGTACCTTTTAGTTACAAGCAAGTAGCTTTTTTTAAAAGGGTACTGCCCTAGCGACAGCTTGTGTACCTTAATTTCTGAGACAGTAGGAGTGACTTTAATCACTTAAATCAAGTCAGGAGTTGTTGCTGACATTGGTGTTGTTGGTGTTGAAGGATGCAATAGAAGGAAATGTGCCTTGCAGGACCTCTGTATGTCCGAACATGAATATAAACACAAACACTTATAGACTGTACAAGTATACCAAGTATCATTTTTAGGGGGGATTTAAAATAAATGTAACTGTATATACGGTACACGGCATACTATATATACTTTTCTAAGAAAGCATCCACATACATTTCTATACATACACTTTCAAAATCACAGAAGAGGAGAAGCACCATATGTTCAATATTAAAAAACACAGCTAGTCTAGTGTGTAGATCCAAGCATTCATTCATTAATTTTTTTTCGGCTTAGTTCCTTTATTAATCTGGGGTCACCACAGCGGAATGAATCGGCAACTTATGCAGCGTATGTTTTACACGGCAGATTCCCTTCCAGCTGCAACCCATCACTGGGAAACATCCATACACACTTATTCACACAATACACTATGGACAATTTAGCTTACCCAATTCACCTATGTCTTTGGACTGTGGAGGAAACCGGAGCACCCGGAGGAAACCCACGCCAACAAAAGGAGAACATGCAAACTCCACACAAACTCCAAACTCTGCCCGTAGATCCAAACAATGAATACAAAAACAAAAGTTTAAAAAAGCATGCGATTTATAAAGCAAAGTATTTTTATTTATTTATTTTTTTTGAGTATTAATATCAGGTTGTTTTGAAAATATCTTGCATTTTTTTTCACCTTTTTGTATGGCCTCAGGTAAGGCTGTGCAATATGACTATATATATATATATATATATATATATATATATATATATATATATATATATATATATATATATATATATATATATATATATATATATATATATATATATATATCTCATACTGCCAAAAAATAAATATATATATTTCATATTATGCTCTATTTTGTGGTGTCACTGTTAGCAGGAAGGAGAATAACAAGAGAATATTATAGTAAATTGTTTAAATATTCATTTTACATTTTATTTAGCAATTTTTTGTGATTAATTTACAGAAAATATGCTATATTTTGACACATCATGATATAAGATTTTTGTTACATCACCCAAACCTTCTCAGATCCTGTATTAAAAGATTTTTGATAAAGATATGTGGATATTTTACTTTTTTCTATACATACACTGCATAAAAACCTGTACATACAACTAATATTAATATAATAATGTAGGGGCAGCAAGGTGGCTCAGCGGGTAGCACAGTCGCCTCAGGATAAGAAGGTTACTGGTTTGAGTCCCAGCTGGGTCAGTTGCCATTTCTGTGTGGAGTTTGCATGCTCTCTGTGTTCCCGTGGGTTTCCTCCAGGTGCTCCGGTTTCCCCCACAGTCCAAAGACATGCACTGTAAGTGAACTGAATACAACTAAATTGGTCGTAGTGTATGTGTGTGTATGGGTGTTTACCAATACTGGGTTGTGGCTGGAAGGGCATCTGCTGTGTAAAACATATGCTAGAATAGTTGATGGTTCTTTCCGCTGTGGCGACCTCTGATAAATAAGGGACTAAGTCGAAGGAAAATAAATAAATGTATAAATAATAATATAGTGCAACTTTGAGAGGGTGCTGAATGATTCTGTGTGTTTGCAGTTTTTTCTTTACATAGTAAAAGCATGATCTTTTTTTTTTAACAATCAAATAAGGTGGCATATTTGAATGTATAAAAACACTGCTACCAGACATGCAGACCAATCTCACATACGAATCTACTGTATCAGCATGCATTTATTCATTGGTCTAAGGCAAAACTAGAACAGTACAGCATCTGTTAAACACCCAAACACCGTTTTCCCAATAGACAAATACTTCTTAAAGGTCAACCCTTCTTGCTATCGTGCTGTAGTGTCGATAACATCTCTCCTTTCTACTTATGCAATCAAATGTAAATTTTAACCTCTCATCACAAGTATTTCCATAAAAAAATGCATCAGTACAGGCCCTTGAGTTATTCATATAGCATCCACTAGTGCAGCAGTTTTGTGGAGAGCGTGAAATTTCAATATTGAGTTCTCCCATTTTATAAAGCTTTTCACACAGTCCTGCTTTCCTGACTATTATCTTTCTGTGAGAGACAATGTCATGCCAAGGAAACTGTTGCTTAGCAATTCTTCTGTTAACGGGAGTGCTGTAATTTCTCTCTTCTTTTTCTTCTCCGTTTGATAATAAAATCTAAACAGCGTTTCTGAACAGCCCTGACGCTCTGGACATAAGCACCTGACATCAAGTTATTAAAAACTGACAGCTATTATATGCATAGAAACTGTTAACAAAAGCTATTTTCATCTCTTTATTTACACAAATAATTGTATGAGCTTGCATAATTACACCTGCTCGGTCAACATGAACATAGCATTAGCCTCTAGAAACCAGATTGAGTAGCACATCTCAGTCAATACCTGTTATCCTGGCTTTTCAATGATAAATGGCAGCACTGTGTTGACTCTGCTGTGGGTCACTGTTTAGCTCTCCACACCTGTTTTACTTTGACAAATAACCAACAAACTTCTAGTTCTTTTAACCCTGTCAGAATCTGTGCCCAATATCATCTGCCAAATTGTAAAATGGCAACTGCTTGTTTATAGAAACCAGTATGAAACTTTGGTCACACTTTTTAGGTCACAATTCATGCTACTAACTAGATTATTGCCGGCCTATTAAGGTATTATTTGTTCATTAGTTATAAAATATGATCTTATTCTGCATCCCTAATCCTACCCAAAACCAAAACCCAACTTATAGCACTTAATAAACAGCTAATTAGTAATTTATTAAGCTAGTAGTGCTAGTTAATAGTTTGTTAATACTATGAATTGTGACCTAAACTAAAGTGTTACTAAAACTATTCCTGCTGTTAGTGAAGAAGAACTATTGATGATTATGAAAGGCCATTTTTGTTTTGTCTTTTTATATTTTGTTAAAACAGTTGAGCATTGTGCAAAAACACATCAACAATGTTATAATGCAGTTACAAAAGATAAGATATTAACAAATTGCATTGGTAAAACAATCTAGCAAGTTTCTAATTCCTGTTAGCAACATATTAAAACATTTCAGATACAACATGTTGCTAAAATGTTTCTAGCATGCGTAATTACCTCTCCAATTTCTAAACATGTCATAAACATAAAGCTTGCAATGTTTTTCGGATACACACATTACATAATCAGTAAGTCATGTCAACATATGTTTTTGTTATTTAAATTTTATATGTTTGAAATGTCTTTAATTACAACTTCAATTTAAGTTAAAGTTAGCTTGATGATTTTAATCACTTTAATGCAACTTACAGTAGGCTCATTATGAAAACGTAGCCCTATATACAGTTCATTTCTAGAGATCGTGAATTATGTAGCCTGAAGTACGTATTTTGTCTGATAGCTCGACACGTACATCAGCGAACTTGAGATGCAGAGGGGAGTTGACCGTGACAACCAAGAAAGGTTCCAGAAAGCAGGTAAGACAAAACAGAAGCCAAAAATAAAATAAACAAGTAAATAACAGGGTGAGAATGTGGTCAAATCTGAAAATGTGGTAACAATCAGGCGAGAGCTTTTCTTTTTCTGGATTGCTTTTTGAAACTGTCAGTTAAGTTTAGGAAAGTGGGTGGGCGGGTCAATCAGTGCTTTTAAAAACACAATTGATTGGGTTTAGGGAAGGAGAATGGTGGGTCAGTCGATCAGTCAGTCGTTCAGTCAGTTGACAGCAGCCTCTGGTGGATTTACATGAGAACAGCATGCGCAAATGGCACTCATGAGACAAATTTGAGATCTGAAAAGATAGGATCCTGGGACATATTTGGCACTCTCCAGAAATGTATATAGCGGTACGTTTCAGAATGAGCATGGTTTGCTTCAATGTATGTTGAAATTGCTTGTGAAGTTAATTTGGTTCAACTTAATTTAAGTTAGCAACAATATGTCTACAGTTATATGTCAAAAATGTTTTACAAGGTTTAGATTTACTTCAACCTTTGCTGGACAGTCCTTAAGCCTACGCTAAAACATGTTTTGAACAACTTGGTATTATTCTAATCTGCAAATAAATCTAAAGTTGTTTGTGGAAACTGATTTTGTTTATCAGGATTATTTGATGACATTTAAAGCGCAGCATTTGCTTGACAAAAAATCATTATTGACATTATAAATGTATTTACTGCCACTTTTGATCAATTTAATGTGTAAATTATAATTAAATGGGTAAAGTGAATTGTTTCAATTTCAGACACCTCATGCAAATCAATTTTTAATTACCATGCTCACTTTCTGTGTCTTAATTTTGCATAATTTCAATACTTTATAGCTACAGTATGCTATTTTATTTTTATTTTTTTGCTATTTATATATTTCCCCCATAGATCTGTGGGGAAAGACAAACTGATTGGCATAAAAACAAGTGTGCTTTTTGAGGATTGTAGTATTATAGTAAACATCAAAAAGTATCTTGAAATTAAGCACACAGTGATCCTATTATTTAGTCAACAGACATGAAAGCATGTCAGATATAATGTTTAATGTAAACAAAGTTTGTTGACTTAATTAGTTACACAATTAAATGTTTTGAAATAAGCAGTATCTGTCTTAATAATTGTTTACAGTAAACCACCTAACAATAGGACCTTTTATATCTGCTGATATATAATTATGCATAACTACTTGAGTTCCTCAGATCTACTTTCTGCTTTTGACGAACACTTTTTGGCAGCCCAAAAAAATCGGCAGTTTCATTTATTGCATGGAATTTACTGGGCATAAGGGCAGTGAGTAGAAGTTAGTTATGAAATACAGTAGAACTTGTCAGCTCTAACCTGATGTTTAATATCAAGATGTTGATATATATATATATATATATATATATATATATATATATATATATATATATATATATATATATATATATATATATATATATATATATATATATATATATATATATAATTTCCTAAGTGTACATTTAGTAATTATAGGGTCAGAATATGCAATAACAATTATGATAATAACTAAGGCCACAAGCAGTTTTGCCTGGATGCCTGGACATTTTATGGCACTGTGTGTGTGTTTCAGTGAAAACACACCAAAATGAAAAAAATTCAACATAATTATAATGATATTTTAAAGTCGACTTTTTAGTGGTAGTGGTTTTATATTATATACTTTATGTAGTTATGGGTTGTTTTATTCTTCTGGTCGATATGCACTCCCTGGCCACTTTATTAGGTACACCTTACTAGCACCAGGTTGGACCCCCTTTTTCCTTCAGAGCTGCTGTAATCCTTTGTGGCATAGATTCAGCAAGATACTGGAAATATTCCTCAGAGATTTCGGTCAATATTGACATGATAGCATCACGCAGTTGCCGCAGATTTATCAGCTGAACAACAATGATCTGCCATTCCACCACATCCCAAAGGCGCTCTATTGGATTGAGTTCTGGTGACTGTGGAGGCCATTTGAGTTCAGTGAACTCATTGTCATGTTCAAGAAACCAATCTGAGATGATTCACATGTGTTTTCCTGCTGAAACTAGCCATCAGAATATGGGTAGCCTGTGGTCATAAAGGGATGGACATGGTCAGCAACAATATTCAGGTAGTCTATGGCATTTACAGGATCCTCAATTGGTATTAATGGACCCAAAGTGTGCCAAGAAAATATCCCCCACATCATTATACCACCACCACCACCAGCCTGAGCCATTGATACAAGGAAGGATAGATCCATGCTTTCATGATGTTGATGCCAAATTCTGACCCTGTTATCCGAATGTTGCAGCAGAAATTGAGACTCATCAGACCAGGCAATGTTTTTTCAAACTTCTATTGTCCAATTTTGGTGAACCTTTGTCAATTGCAGCCTCAGTTTCCGGTTCTTAGCTGACAGGATTGGCACCTGGTGTGGTCTTCTGCTGCTGTAGCCCATCCGTCTCAAGATTTGATGTGTTGTGCACTCAGAGATGCTCTTCTGCATACCTCGGTTGTACCTGGTTATTTTAGTTACTGTTGCCTTTCCATCAGCTGGAACCAGTCTGGCCATTCTCCTCTGACCTCTGGCATCAACAAGGCATTTGCGCTCACAGAACTGCCGCTTACTGTATATATTCTCTTTTTCGGACCATTCTCTGTAAAGCATAGAGATGGTTGTGCGGGAAAATCCCAGTAGATCAGAAAGTTTCTGAAAATACTCAGACCAGCCCGTCTGGTACCAACAACCATGCCACATTCAAATCGACTTAAATCACCTATTTTCCCCATTCTGATGCTCGGTTTGAACTGCAGCAGATCGTCTTGACCATGTGTATATGCCTAAATGCATTAAGTTTCTGCCATGTGATTGGTTGATTAGAAATTTGCGTTAACGAGCAGTTGGACAGGTGTACCTAATAAAGTGGACGGTGAGTGTACATTTTCATTTAACATTATTAATGACAAAACAATCTTTTTACGTACACTTAAGATCTCCTCCCACATTATTATTTATTGTTTGTTTGGTCCATAGCTCATCAACATACATACTGTATAACACAATATAGTATTGCAAAATGTCGAGTTTTAAGAAGATTGAAAGCACAGAATTTGGTTAGAATAAAACAATAGATTGCATGGTTGGCGTTCATTTTACCTTAATGAGTGAAAGAGCATATCCCAGATCCAAAACATTGATGGTAATGAATTCTAAATGACCTTTGAGGTTTTACAAGGAGCTTTTGTTTCTGTCTTGAGCGACGCATGACAGATTGGGATCAAAAATGATCCCATCTAATTTTTTAAAGTCTGTCTCCTTGTGTGTGATGTATTATTCACACTTGCTGACACTTCCTCTGCAGATTTATAAGACACTGATATTACAGCTGTTTAAAGTCAGTGCTGTCAGAAGGAAGTGTTTAAGTTAAACAAGGATCCACACTCATTTCCATTTCAAACTTGCCACTCAGAAGGCTTGTTGTGATTCTGTGCATCGTGTGAGATACTGCTTCCTCTCTCCCAGCTGAATAACTTGACTTTTTTATTTTTTGTTACTCGAGCTTGTACTTGGCCCCCTCTTTGAAATCATATTTGCCGTGCATGTCATGAATATTCAAGCTCGAGGTTACGTTTTATAAAGCTATTAGCTGTGATCCTGATAATGCTTAGCCAAGAACCTAGTAATTACAAGTTGGTTCCTCTGTGGACCAAACAATTGTTATGGCCAAAACAGCGCAGTCATAAATAACTTTTTACTGGTGCGTTAAATCTGTAATTACTGGAAACAAATAAGCATGTTTACAAGGCACAGATTTGCTGCAATTGGAACATTGGGCATCTAAAGCCCAATGTATTTATAGATTTAAACTTGTATTGTGTGTACAACTTGAGTTAACTTGAGTGTGTACAAAACTTATGACACAAATTTCCTCATCGGCGCAGCATGCATACATATTTTATTGTATATGCGCTTTCAGTTGTTTTTGTCTATTTAGTACTGTTGAAAACAAACTAAACCTGATAGCAATCCATTTGATGTTTGTTTACACTTAGACGTATTTATTAGACAAATCTGATTGACTTTTGATTTAAAACAGTACATCTGTACTTTTAGAAACAAAGTTTTTCACACATCTGTTTATACACATCTCTGTCTACATGAAAGTGCAAAAAAGCTACGATGTACCTTCAAGAGCACACCAAACCAACAGGTGGTGATATAAAATTATTTCCAAGTCATATTGGAAATCATAAGTCATATAAAAAAAGGATATCACTGCTTAAACTGACATCATAGGAGAAAACATCACACAATCAGACACCATGAGGCAACACGACCACACTGTTATCAGAAAAACTTCACCCTTGAAGGAGTTTTCAATTCAAGTTTCGGTTTCAGTCAACTTATACTGCTATTGCATGTGAACGGACAGCCAAACCCTATAGAAAAAAATGTGGTTTGATTAAAAACAAAAACATGTTCGTGTTCAACTTGGCTTTATCCATGGAGATATCAACATTACACCAGGCCATGGTTTAACAGACAGTATAGCAACCAATAAGACATATCAATAACAACACATTTCTGAATAAGGGCAAATAAATAGAAAATAGTATTGACAGCTTGTCTCACTTGAAATTTTTTTATGATATTAAAGGATGTCTGTCACACAGTGAGAAGTCACTTCCTGAAGCACACTTCCTGAATGTGAGAAATGCCCTTGATGTTGAAAAAAGATTGCTTTAATGCATTAGGGTGCATGCTAACAGATGAATGTATCCACAGTGCTAGACATATAAAATGTGAATGCGTAACAAATCTGGAAAGAAACAAGCAGATTTGTTGGCACAATGTGATATGAAAATAGAGATCTGCAATCCATCTGCATTATGTAAACTATGTAAGAGTAAAGCAACAATAAATTAAGCTTAAAATACATTTGCATGCGCACACACACACACACCACAAACAATTATTACTCTATTTAGTTATACCGATCACTCAAAATGGGCTTTTTGTTTGCAGGATTGAATAGCCTTGGTTTTGCTGTTGGCACAGATGAAAGAAATGGGCACCTTTTTCCCCAATTACAGTATAATGAAATCATTGTGATTTAATCCAAAAATAGAGTTTGCATCAATGCTATAAAGTGATCAGGTCAAAAGCTTCAAATTGTTTTTGATTTTCTGTCATGCCTGCGCTGCACTTTTAGTCTCCTAATATTTCAAGATGGGCATTCTTGTAATCATTCAGCTTCTTTTCTTTGTTTTGAGAAGCAGATTTTACAAGACAGCAGGCATTTTTAAGTTTTGCTGCCTGTTTTTGTGTTAATACCCTGTCACATGAACAAAAACAACTCTCTTAAAAATTTAGAATCTTTATTGGCAACAATTGTGTTTAAATCCATAGAACTGAAACATTCCACAAATAGTTCTTTATAGTGAATTGTTTTTTATTTAGATTATGAAGATTTTGGTAACACATTATTTGAAGGGGTATTGATAAGATGTCCGGAAATCTTTATAATCAACACATTACGAGAATATTATGTGCATGCTTATGGTACCAGTTCATATGGTTCATCAGTTTTTTTACGATATTTGAAATTCCCTATAATCTGACCTTATGTTGGAGGAAACTAAATAACTTTTTGTAATGAAAACAAACACTATCAACTCAATTTGACAGAATATTGGCATTTAATAAGAAATTTCTATGACATTCAGTTTGTTCCACTAAAAAAGTGATCAGAAAATATTTATAACACAGTTATATTGGTTTCATGACAACCATGTTTTTTAGATTTATGACTAGTTATATTTGTCATAGTCAATTTGTCATTACAAATACAGGTTGTGATGTTAAGTTGTCATAAAAAGACAGTGTCGTCTTTGCATTCAAAAATGACACAACTGAGCATATGACACTTAATGAAATTTGTTGTATGCATAAAATGTCTTTAATATTCAGAAGATGTGTCATGTTTGGATTATAAAGGTGTCATGACAGTCTGATGAACACCCCCTTCAAATAAAGTGTTACCAAATTTTTGTCACCTTAAAAAAATGCTGTTTTCAGTTGAAGGATTTTCAGTCATTTCAGCTGATTTCAAGGTTGCTTAAACTGCTAATAGCCAATGTGCATAAGTGAGTTTTAAAGGGCACATAGGTTACCCCTTTTTTCATATTTAATATAAGTCTTTTGTGTCCCCAGAATGTGTCTGTAAAGTTTCAGCTCAAAACACCCATCAGATTATTTATTATAGCTGTTTGAAGTGTCTATATTATAGCTGTTTTTTTTTTGTACTGGCCCTTTAAGGCTAGTCCTCCCCGCCCACCGTTCCCACGTGCCTGTCAGCAATCGCCTCGGCTGCCTCAGGAAGCAGATCTCATGTAACGTGTGTGAGAAATACTACAGTAAGAACTTTAACCATCAGTATTTGATTTGGTGGATTTGCAACAAGTCACACACAATGTCATTACAAAGTTCATGCACACACACAGCAAGGACACAAACACAGCGCAGTCACATACACACACACACAAACGTAGCGCAGACTTACACACACATAGCTCAGACATGCAAACACACACACACATACACACACACAAACACAGAGAAAGAGAGAGAGAGACAGCGCGTTAAGTTTTGCACGCATATGTGACATGACACTGGTAATATCCACTGCTGTATAGATATCTCTTATATTAATGTACAAAATAAACCTGATTTAACGTCCACAAACCGCGATTGAAGTGTCTTCCTTTATAATTGTTCTGACACGCGGCTGTGCTGATGAAGGGTATCGCTGTAATTCATTACACACATGCACTGTTTTAAAACATTTGTAAAACTCACTCTTGATCACATTTGATGATTGATGAACCTAGCAAACTGAACACACCTTTTATTCCCGGCTGCTTTGCGCTCGTCCTCTCTTGATGATATGATTATACACGTGACTACCGGACATGTTAATGCGCACAGCTGTCAATCAATATTGGTGGGCGGGGGGACCACAGTCCTACGTAAAGTTGCGGTCGATCTGAAAACTGCTCTAATTGGTCCACCGTTTTTATGTTGTTAAATTTGAAAAAAAGACTGGGTGTATTTATTTCACCCCAATATGACAGTTTATACACTATACTTATACACATTTCTGTCCAAACAGCTTGAAAAGTAGATTTTTCACCATAGGTGCCCTTTAAGGATTGCTTTTTGCAAATATTTCACGAATTCAACAATTCTACAAGAAAGACCAGGGAGATAAACATGATATTGAATTGCATTTATTTGATGAGGATTATTTGACAAAAGTATCATTTAACAAAACACAGGACTTCTCTGGTGGAGGCCCAGTCCGCAGCTTGAACCTTGACTGCCTAGGACGAAATCAGTGGTGGAGCCTACCCCACTGGACAGGGCCAACCTGGTGGTAGTGGTGAGGATGGTGGTGAACGTTTGAGTCAATATCTGATAAATATCTAATATCTGATGGGCAGCTTATATATTCCTTGTCTCATGGCTATTGGCTGGAACTTATTGTGATGAGCGACATTAGGTCTTCCTGGTAGAACTAGCGCTAAAAGCTACATTTCTAGCCTGTGTGGGTAGAAACATTTTATTTGCCATTTTCTTTAGCAATAATTTACTGTGTGTCATGTTTAGATTTATTGTTCTGTTGTATTATTCTGTATTCAGAAACTGATACATTTTTATAATAGCACTTTGTCACTGTTTAGTTATAACGAAGTAGACAATTTCTTATCAGCTTTGTAAGACATGATAATAGACTTCTGCTGCGTTCCTTTAGCACTCATCAATGATTTGAATGAGTTTTCTGTATTGAGTGTTTTGGGTGCCTTTGAGATTTTCAACCATGCTAAATGAGTTTACTATGGCATTATTTATCGCTCAACTCTGTGTATTTGCTAATAACACGAAACATAAAGCTTAATGAGCTTGTAGATGGAGTCACCAATTACAATATTTCCATGGCCTAACGTTTACATGGCTGAATGCTCGATTTCATGTGGCTGCTACAGTAGTTGCTGGATGTAGCTGAACCAGGTTGTCCATGTATTCCTGGGTATTTGCTTTGCAGTTGGAGCGAAAACAGAATAAAATGTGGAGAAAATGCCACCAGTCATGGCAGGCAACTAATGGCACACAGCATGGTGCATACACGTTCCTATAAAAAACATTTACAGAGCAAGTGACATTTAACATGTAAATCTCTTCATGCCTCAACTCTCACTCCTAATGTGGAGTCGCTAGAGAGTGTGTGTCATGACTGCACTGCCCGATAAATAGATTACGGCAAATATGCTGGGGGAACAAATGAGCCACTGCACACACACACACACAATACAGTCTCCAGCCACATATATGGATTCACTCCTTTTCTAGAATAAGAGTGAACGAGAAACGCTAAAGAAAGATGTCTATAATAACTGGAGAAAGCTGTGTGTTCTCATTCATGTGAATGCAATTACTCGGGTGGTTTGTAACCAGCTAAACAGTATCTGCATTCTTAAAATAGGTTCTTTATTGGAATCTATGGCTCATAAAAGAATTCTTAATTAGCTGTGTAATCTATAATTCCATATTTTGGGTGTATAAATCATAAGTAGTGCTATATTGCACATTGTGATTTGATTAGGTGTAGTGTATGTGAAAATTAAGCCACAAAAAGACTATTTAAAAATGAGGCCATCGTTCTTCTCCTTGTGAAATAATGACATGGTTGCATAGTGTTTGCAGTTATCTGGGTTTCCAGAACCCTGTCTTAATGCACATTTTGAAGTAGAAATGAGAATGATGAGAAATGAGTGATGGAAACACCAGATTTTGAATGAAAATCCCTTGTTTTTTCTGCTCTATTGAGGAGGTTTTGGGAAAAGTGTCCATGCTAATTAAATTTTTGATTACGTTTTCTGATTTTATTAGATTGGACGTGTTGATTTACTAAAATTATTTTTTATCTAAGTACAACATAAAAATGGCCCTAATATAATAAAATATTCATGATTTTTTTTAATAAAATATATATTTTTTCTAAATATACAGTAACTTCTGAATGTAATTCAGACAAAATAAATAAATAAATAAATAAATATTTATTGGTTTGTGGCTTTGTACATTTGCAGCCTAAACCCATATTTTGCTCTGACTTCTGTACGTTTCATTCCATGTTTTAGATGACAAATCCACTAGAGACTGCTGTCTCTACTAAGAAACAGCATTTTGTTGTTTTGTTGTTTGTTTCAGTAAAATTTTCTTATTGTACATGTCAATGAAAAGGTGAGGCTTGTCGTACAGATTGCCTAGCAAAAAACTGACCTAATCCCAATCAATAATGTTTTCAGAGCAGAAATAAGATTAGTGTACTGTGACACCACAGTTTTGCCATAATTTCCATTGTTTTATTCTTTTTTGTGTTAGGTGTAGTGTATGTGAAAGTTAGGCCACAAAGAAATATTTTAAAATGAGGTCATCATTCTTGTGAAACAATGGCATGGTTTTGTCTACAAAGTACATACTTAAGCATACTTGACTTCATAATGTTTGCAGTTATCTGGGTTTCCATAACCCTGTGTTAATGCGCATTTTGAAGTAGAAATGAGATAATGTACGTTTCATTGTATGTTTCAGATGACAAATCCTCCAGAGTAGTGGCGAATTTAGGCATGGGCAATATGGGAAATTGTCAAGGCCGCATCTTGCTGGGGGCGGCATGGGGAGACGGTGCAAAAAAAGACAAAGTGCCCCAGTGAAAGCTTTGAGATAAGGTTTACTTTATGTAGGTCTATTAATTTAGAGTAGTTTTCCCAAAATAAAGACAAGGGCTATTCACATTTGGCATCTTTTGCACACGCAACTTTGTTATTCTTTACAGTATGTGCAACTGAAACAATGCTGGTAAAATCAAATTGATGCATGTGCACAGAAAGCCATTTATACGCGCCTCACACATGCTGCCCCTGAGCCCAGTTGTTTACATGCACGCCGATATGCATCGACATGCAAGTTGACAAAACTAAAATTTATATCATATGTTGTTGGTGATGATGTTACTTTGACTAAGCATGGC
Organism: Danio aesculapii; assembly: GCF_903798145.1. Classification (NCBI taxonomy): domain Eukaryota; kingdom Metazoa; phylum Chordata; class Actinopteri; order Cypriniformes; family Danionidae; genus Danio; species Danio aesculapii. The sequence continues at coordinate 20,393,553 of NC_079437.1, forward strand.
TTTTGAAAACATTCATGACATTAATTCTCAGCCATGAGTCAAGACAACAGATAATTCTATAAAATGTATATATTTTTTGCATTCTATTGAACTGTCATAATTAATATTCATGCAAATGCCTTTGTGTGCAGTTGTGTCTTTACATTGTTTTTCAGTTACATTTAGGATTGTTTCTGTTATTTATTTAGAATAATTATTGTATAATATTAATAATAATAGTTATAATAATAAACAAATTGTTAAATAATTATTTTGAATGAAAAAAAAAAAAAAAAAAAAAAAATATATATATATATATATATATATATATATATATATATATATATATATATATATATATATATATATATATATATATATATGTCAACCACAAAGTGTCTTTTTTTCTTGAGGGATGGGAGGGGGTTTGTTTGGGATTGTTTCGCCCAGGGTGCCATTTAAACTAGAACCACCACTGCACTAGAGGGCGCTGTCTGTAGGTTTGGCTTGTCATACCTAATCCCAACCAATATTGTTTTTAGAGCAAAGATAAGAAAAACGTGCACTGTTAACATTGCTTTATTTGTAATTATGCTTCACAGGACTCAAAGTACAACACAGGATTCCAAGGGAACTTCTGAGCACACTAACCACGTTAGAAAAGTTGTTTATATGGAGATGGATAAGTGAAGCAAACTAATTCAATTACATGTCATGAACACCTTTAAGGTGTTGATTAGTTGTGGTATCATTAGTGTGAAAATTAACAAAAGTTTTTGGCATCCTACAGCCCTATAGCGATCATTTTGCCTCAACTGTAGTCAAATTTGTTTAATAGCTTTTGTTTGACTCTCCGGCTTAGGTTTGAGACAGGAAGGACATCCACCAGTAATGCATACAGTATTGCAGAGCAATTAGCAGTTCATTCCATTGTGGTCTCCGATGATAAAGTAAATAACCCAAAAGGGGAGAGAGAGAGAGAGAGAGAGAGACTCCTTTTTCCAATTTAAAGACTGTCAGTTGAAAAATAAAGCCAAATATGGTCCAGATGCTTAAACGTCTGTTACAGCTTGACAAAACAATTACTACCATTTTTAAGTAAATATCAATTGCTCACTATATAAGCTTCAGGCATATTATGCACACTAAATCCTCACCATTTAAAATGAGCTTTAGCAGCTTTTTTATTCTTCCCTATGAATGTACACATGGGCACACACATACAGTTAAGGGCTGTTTAACATGCTAAATTAATTACTTAAATGAATGGGGGAAAATGTATGTAATTAACACAATCTTAAAACCCAAAGAACGTGATGTAGGGCCACAATTCAATGCAGTTATATGCCACTACATTCAAGATTTGGACTGAAATGCTTTGCAAGATTTTCGGTCTCATATTTTATAGTACAATTTAGCAATATTACAGGAGTTTAATGAGATATTGACATACAACAAAGAAAATAAGAAATTATTATGCTTTGTTTTAGACATAACATATGTTTTTGCTCAATTTTGTAATTTAAATTGTAAAGCCACAGTAGAACAATCTCTGGTCAACACACAGATGTGTTTTCTTTATTAATCAATCCACATTTTAAACAAATCAGTTGAATAAACGACTCTGACTTAATCATAAGCAGTGTTGGATAAGTTACTTGAAAAAAGTAATAGATTACAAATTACTGACTGTCACTGGGAATTTGTAATCTGATTACATTACTAATTACTTAATGTAAAAAGTAATCAGATTACTAATTCCTTTACTTTGAAGTTACTTTTAAAACATATAAAATTTAAAAAATAGGATCCACGTGCAGTTTATTACAAGAATGGTCTGGCAGGCAACGTTCAATAGGGTCAAACAGGTATATGCAGAGCAATCCAAATTCTTGGTCAAAGAACAGGCGAATAGTCAGTACAGGCAGCAATGCATCAAAATTATAACACAAGGTAAAGAGTCTATTCTAGCCTATTTTGACCAAACAATGGAAAACAAGTTGTAATGTTACAAAACTGTTAACAGATAAACAACAGTGTGTTTGTGTGCTGAATATGTGGTCCATTTAATCAGTCTTTGAGCAGCTCCCAGATGTGTATGTGTAATCAAAGAAGAACCGGAACAGGTGTGAGTGTGCAGTGCATGACAGGGTTTGTAGTTCCTTTGGTGGATTACTAATTACTTTACTTTGAAGTTACTTTTAAAACATATACATATTCCAATAAAAATACAAAATAAACTACATCTTTCAGTATTTTGATATTCACTGAAAAACATTACAATGGGTTGATCACAGCAGCTTGACATATTCGAAAGACTTAGAGAGATCACCCAAAACTTACAATTCTCTCATCATTCAATTGTTCCAAACCTCTTTCTTTTTATCTTTTATTTTTTTTAACACAAAAGGAGACATTTAGAAGATTCTATACCTGTAACCATTGACATCCATAGTATAAAAAAGCACTGCAGTGTTTGGGTGTTTCGCTGTTTGTCTGAGGTAAATTGTCTACCTAAATGTGTATATTCTATACAAAGTATGAAGCAGATCAGTCAGTTCTTGTCACGTGACTCAAAGTTTTCAACTAGGTGTGCTTGGGAAATGCAAGCGCACAAAACATGCACTCCCTAGCCATGTGATGCCACTGTAAATAATGAACTCGCGTGCACAAAAGATGCGATATGTGAACGACCCCATAAGCAGCTACGCTTCTCTTCACATTCAGAATATACCTTCACTCCCGATCCTGCACAAAAATCTAATTTAGTTGTGTTTTTGGGCACTGGTGTCCTCCTTGGTATTGTTGTAGAATGCTTTGTTTAAGTGCTTTAACAAGTTGCTGGTCGAGTTAAAAGTATTCAAAAGTTCTTTAGAGACTGGGCATAAGCTAGACTGCTGTTCACATTAATATTTTAAATTTTTATACTTAATCAAATCAATGTATTTCCACTTGAAGAAGCAACCACTCTCGACAACAACCATTCCAATTTAAAAGTGCACGCTTATTAACTGATGTTGCAGCAGAAAACGTTATTTAAAAGAAGCAATTTTTCTTTTAAAATCTATATTTGTAACATCAGCAATGCAGTTACAATGACTTAAGTAACTGTAATCAAATTACACAAATTAAAAAATTAATTCGTTACATTACTGCGTTCCTCAAATGTTATTAGAATAAAGTAACGCGCTACTGTGAAATACGTTACACCCAACTCTGATTGAAAGATATTTACTGCCCCCTACTGTTAGCTGTAGTCCTTCTTAGGGGGATATTTTGAGCGATTCATATAACATTCCAATATTTTAAATATATACCGATTAATCTTTTTTTGTGGTTGAAGCTAAGTATTTTATTATTTCTCTTGAAATATCAGCAAAGTTAAATCACAGCAGGCCGTCTGAAGGTACAAAGATTCACTGCTGATTGAGACAAAAACACATTCCTCTTCACCTAAAGCTCTGATTTATTTAATTCTGACATTTTGCCATGCTTTTAGTATAATAATTATTTGAATTTTACTTGAAACGTCTCCTTTCCTGTCACACATAAACCGCAGCAAATGACGGAATTGTCATTTCTGAGTGTAGTAAACCGTTAAGCAGGGAACAGTGATGGGCACGTCACATTATAACACCCTGCTGTTATCTTTGAGCATTTCCATCAGTAGGACGTCATGTACAAGTATTTCTGTACAAGCACACAGACCACCTACTGCTGCCTGAGATTTCAGACAGAGCATTGAAATAAAAAAGGAAATCTGAATTGAGCATTCAGGATGTGTATTTTTGGAGGTTTAGGCTTGCTGTAGTTCTGCTGGGATGGCTGTTTAACGTGAGGAGCTGTTGAAGAAGATGGAGAAAGTCCAGAGGGAGCCAACGAACCAGTGTTCCAACTTAAGCAGAGACGTGTTTTGAAAAAATATCCATTGGCGGCTGTGGTGTTAAGGGATTTATTTGTTTACCCTCTTGTCACAGCATCTTAAAATAACTTTCGATTGGATAATGCTAAAAATTTGGGACTGTGAAAAAACCCTGGGAAAGGGTTGTGAGGCTGTACAATCTGATGAATGTGTAATGTCTGACATTTTCTCTCTCTCTCTCTCTCTCTCTCTCTCTCTCATGACTGTCTTGCATAGAGATGATGACGCTATCGGATTGCCTCTATGTCAGTGTGTGTTGGACTGTTTGTGTTTGTTGCTTGTGTGTGTGTGCATTTCTTTTTGTGTTTTTACAGCATTCCTTTGTCTCTGTTCTATGACTGTCTCTAATATTTATTCTTCACATTAAGCGGTTATTTTTCAAAAAAAGAACACAATAAATTATTAAATGTTGTATTAATATAATACATTATTATATTATATTATATTATATTATATTATATTATATTACATTACATTACATTACATTACATTACATTACATTACATTACATTATATTATATTATATCAGTATTATTGTCATGTGAGGGATGCTGACAACGGAGATGAGATCCACGTGCTGTTTATTATACAAGAATGGTCAGACAGGCAACAGTCAACAGGGTCAAACAAGTACATGCAGAGCAATCCAAAGTCATGATCAAAGAACAGGTGAATAGTTGATACAGGCAACAATGAATCAAAATAACACAAGGCAAAGGGTCAAAACAGGGCTAGGCTTGTCAATGGAAAACGCGTTGTAATGTCACAAAGCTGTTAACTGATAAACAAGACTCGGCAGCAAAGTCTGTGTATTTGTGTGCTGAATATATGGTCCATTTAACCAGTCTTTGTGCAGCTCCTAGCTGTGTGTGTGTGTGTAATGAAAGAAGAACCGGAACAGATGTGAGTGTGTGGTGCATGACAGGATTTGTAGTTCCTTTGGGGCAGTTCTCCAGCAATCTAATATGTACTAGATCGATTATTCTATTATATTATACTATTCATTCATTCATTTTCGGCTTAGTCCCTATATTAATCCGGGGTCGCCACAGCGAAATGAACTGCCAACTTATCCAGCACATTTTTACGCAGCGGATACCTTTCCAGCTGCGAACCATCTCTGGGAAACATCCACATACACTCATACACTATGGACAATTTAGCTTACCAAATTCACCTGTACTGCATGTCTTTGGACTGTGGGGGAAACCGGAGCACCCGGAGGAAACCCATGCAAACGCAGGGAGAACATACAAACTCCACACAGAAACGCCAACTGACCCAGCCGAGGCTCGAACCAGCAACCTTCTTGCTGTGAGGCGACAACACTACCTACTGCACCACTGCGTTGCCTATATTATACCATATTATATTATATTATATTATATTATTATATTATATAGTACTAGTATGTATTTATTTAAATGTGTGCATTTGAAAAAAATAGTTTCTTTAATAACAAAAAATATACAGTGATTGACTATAGATTTTTTTAAGCTGTATTTTTATTATATAATATATTAACGTGACAACTTAAACCCATTTTATCTTTATTTCAAAATGATATTTTTTAGATTTCATTTTTTACTTTTATTTTTTTTTTTATCTGAAATCATATTAATGTTCTGTACATTTTATTACGGACGACGCGGTGGCGCAGTAGCTAGTGCTGTCGCCTCACAGCAAGAAGGTAGCTGGTTCGAGCCTTAGCTGGGTCAGTTGGCGTTTCTGTGTGGAGTTTGCATGTTCTCCCTGCGTTCGCGTGGGTTTCCTCCGGGTGCTCCGGTTTCCCCCACAAGTCCAAAGACATGCAGTACAGGTGAATTGGGTAGGCTAAATTGTCCGTAGTGTATGAGTGTGAATAGATATTTCCCAGACATGGGTTGCAGCTGGAAAGGCATCCGCTGCATAAAACATATGCTGGAAAAGTTGGTGGTTCATTCCGCTGTGGTGAGCCCAGATCAATAACGGGACTAAGCTGAAAAGAATGAATGAAATTTTATTACAGGTTCTTTTTAATAAAACCTGCTGGCAATCAGATCCCTGTTCTCACCAGCAAAGATAGCTGCATTACTTGATTCTTGCAGGCCATCTAGATTTTTTCCTTTTGGCTAGTGTGTAATATTTATATTTTTGTAGCAAACAGCTGTTCTCAAGTTCTCTCAAGCCAAGTAATACATCTGATCAAAATGTTCTTGTTCTACCAAGTCACAACTTGCTTTAATTTATTAGATCTACAGATCAAGATTAAGGACTGTATAGTGACCTAACACATTCTTTTGATTATTGTCAGTGTTTTTGTATTTAAGACAAATTTTTGTATCATAAAACTCTCATCAGTCCTTAGGTTTTCTAGAAATGGAATCTAATGATCTGAGTTCTAATCTTTGGATGATTCTGGATTGTTCAGAGATTACTTACTATACCCCAAACTAGAATTAGCTGTTTATCTGCTTACTCTCAGTCTATCCAAGATTTAGGTGTCTCTTTTTTTATTCAGTCAAATGTTAAAAATGACTGTGATGACTTTGATACAATGCTTGATATGATTTGAACATGAACACTTCATTAAGAGTTATATTTCATATTTTTGCATATCACAGCATAAAAATGGTTAAATCAAAAGCAAAAACAGTGAAAGAATTGATTAAAGATAGGGACTCTTTATATTTTCTTAAACATCAAACTTCGTACTACATAAATATAACACTTTTTTCCCCCCTTCAAATTGTTTTATTGCTTATTTGTAAACTACATATAAAATAACCATTTAAATCAGCTAGAGTTGGGCTGTGAGTGAAAATCTAACACAGTGGTTTTCAAACTTTTTTCACCAAGTACCACCTCAGAAAAAAGTATCACAATAATGACCAGTATTGAAATACAGTAACGTAGTAGGCCTAATTAACTATCGCACTGCACAGTTCAAAAACGTGGCAGATTAATTCCTGTTATTAGAATATGTATTATTGTCAGCCACTTTAAACATTAAAAATAGTTTGAACATTAACTGTACTTGCAGACAAAAAAAAGGTGCTTTTAAAAGTTAATTCAAGGGTTCTTACTTAGATATGCTTCGCATTTATGGCAGGTTTGGCATGTTGTCCCGGGAGAGAACCCTGAGCTCAGTTATCTACTTGGCTAATGAAATCAAGCATCTACTGTATATACAACTTACAGATTCGGAGGAAATAAAGAAAAAATTCTCCAATTAGCAGAATAAAATAGCTAATAGATTAAATTGCTATTATATTGTAACATTAGTACACTTCATTATGTTAGTGCTAGTAGGTACTAACAGAGTTTTAAGTGTAATTTTTAAATAAAATCATAGTATTTTTTTTTTCTAACTTAAAAAAATTTAGCAATACAGCAGTCTTGAACATAACTGTATTTTGGTATGATAAGTTTGCATATTCAGAAGCACATAGTAAATTTAGGAAGTTAAAATATATGCACTGAACACCTATTATGGAGGGTTGTTTTGACTCAGATTTGGATAAAATATAACTGACAAACTTACCTGGTAAAAAATAAATGTATGTTAACAAATAACCCAAAGATTAGGCTTTTTCATATTTTGAAACGTGTGTTTGATAAGTTGGTGGTTCATTCCGCTGTGGCGACCCCGGATTAATAAAGGGACTAAGCCAAAAAGAAAATGAATGAATGAATGAATAGAAAAAACGTTTCCAATTTTCTTCGTTTAATAGCGGAAAATGCACATTAAAAAACACAACTGTTAGACCGTAAGTGCAAGTCAACTGCAATCAACAAATACACGTCAATTACAGTATTCAGTAAAACAGTATTTTTTCAAAAAATCATTCCCGAAGGAGGAGTTCCTCCTCCAGATGCTAAAGATATCTAAAATCACCCTCCTTCTCTTCCTCAGCAGGACTCGCCAGGTTACACATTTTAACCACGCGCTGGATTTATAATATTATGTAATCTCTTTTTCAATCGAGTAATGATTAGATTTCATCACACTGAAAGTAAACTTACACACAGATCTAATCCCTCCTTCATTGTAGTGCTGGTGCAGATGGGAGCTTTTGTGTGGTGTTTTTGAAACCCATAATTTATTGAAGCCAGAGTCAAATTACTGTACATCACATGGAATCTCCAATGTGGTAAAATCATGCTCAGCAACTCATTTGACTAGTCAAATTCTATGATAAGATTTTTTTTTAGATGGGGGTTACAAGTCTATAGGGTTGATTAAAAATGAACACTGACAGAAAATAACGAACACTTATAGCATTGTAATGCAGCCAACTTGCGTTATTTTTACACAGCTGCTATTATATATTTATTGTTCTTTTTAAAATGTACATTTTCATTTGTCACTGACTGTTTACAAAACATCTAATGCCAACTACTAAGCAAGCCACTTACAAATGAATAAAATGTATGAAAGCACATAGAATTTTTTGACCATTTAATGTTTGGGCTACATTCACACCAATTGCAGAATTACTGCAAGTGTAGGTGCAAAGAGCTGTGAAATTTTGGCAGGTAGGTCAAATGGCACGGAATGCACAACACGTTTAACTTGAATCACTTGGAATTCACCACAGACTCGTCGTTCGTGCAAGTAAAAAAAAAATGCGACATGAGCAGAAAATTTGTCCTGATGCTTCCTTTCAACATCATGATAAATCAAAAAGGACGGCTGCATCATTGTTTCTGCATGTGGATTTGTATGTAAATATGAAACTGCAGCTGAGATTGAGCATCTGTAGTTAGTGTCCATCTGAGAAACCCTGTAGTCCAGTGTTTCTCAACAAAACAAACAAGACTATTTGGGGGCTTGTGATATCATCACCTTTAATTTAAATGAGTTTTAGGATAGATTTTATTTGAATGTCTATATCTTTTAGTTTAAGTTGTTGTTATTATGGTTATTATTATTATTATTATTATTATTATTATTATTATTATTATTTTAATTTATTTTTTTGACAGTTATTAACTTTCAATTGAGTTCTGTTTGAGCTGCAGTGGATTCCAAATGGGATAAATCACCATCTAAAGAGCACTTTGAAGTAACAATTATTATTGCTGCCATTTTGAAGTCTCACTTTAAACCAAAGTGCTCAAAACTGGCCTGTTTGAAGGTTGCACATTGCATTTCATTCTTGGTTGTAGTGTTTTTCAATACATGTGGATTTATTAAAAATAAAACATAACTCCATATCTCCATCTCAGTACATATCAGTACATCCTGCCAACTGTATCGTGACAATGTTAGCATGCTAATCACTTAAGCTCCTATTTGGACTGCAAACAAATGAGGATTGAACACTGCATGTGTGTATAAAGTTGCAAAATATTTAGGGTTTAGCTGGAAAAGGCTAAACATTACAAAACACTTCTTAAAAAACATTGTCATCATTTTTAAACCCTCATTTGAGGCCCACATGATCATACTTCCCAAAACAGTTCACTCTGTTCCCAACAGAAAATTATTGCACAGCTTCAAAACAAATCTATTTGTCCTATTTATTTATTTTTCATATGCAGAAAGCAGCAAGAATTATTTAGGTTTATGCACTCGTTTGTCATTAATTTTGACTTAATCACTTATAATATTTAAACAATATATGCATATACTGTATATAAGCACAACAATTGTTTACATGACTTACTTTTTCTATTATTTCAACTTCCTTTTTATGTCTACATTAGAAAAAAATAAAATAAGGAATGCAAAATTAAATAGATAAGAGAAATAATGAAAGACAAATGATGGATGTGAATGAATAAAGAAACAAATGGACAAGGGAATAAAGAAAATAAGCATAAAAAGAACAATGAAAAAAGTATGAACACATAAGGTTCAAAAATAAAAGTAGATTGAAGGGAGGATTAACTGAATTATGGATCTGTTATGATCACCAGCGATACAATCCTTACAGACTGCTGGAGAGCTACAGATTTGTCACTAAACTGGACTACAAATAACATCATACACCTCACGCACACCAGTTCCTATTTTCTCTGACTCATCATGGACTGATTAGCTGGACTTTATATTCACCCCTCCCACACACGTTGCTGAGTCTTGTTTACCCTGCGTAGCATTTCGAAGCCTTTTTTGCCTTGTTTTGTTTGTTGTTCTCTTCACCATTTTGATTCTTCGCCTGGCCTGACCCTCGACTATGTCTTTTGGATTACTTTTACGCTCCCGTTTGCTCCTGACCATTGCCTGCACGATTTCTCTTTATTAAACTGCACGTGGATTCACACGTTTTTTGTCTAGTGTCTGTCTCATTACAGAACAATACCCAAAACCCCTATCTGTAAAATTTAGACTCTATTGTATATTAAGATATATCTGATTGAACTTGAACCTGACTTTTTATTATTGTGCTAGAAATGTATGCAAATTAGCACATTTAATTAATGCCTCATTTACACATTTGAACAACTGAGAAAATGTGATAACTATTAGTTTATTTTTCACCTATTCACCTGCACCATCTTTCCATTAAAAAGACAAGAGCAAGACCGAGAGGAATAAAGCGGCAGAAAAAGAAAGAAGCAGTGAAAATTTTTTTTGTTCTACTCATTCCTCTTTCTTGTTCATTAACGGAAAGGGAAACTAGTGAATTCCTGTTGTCAGCTCTTGACAGCACTGACAGAGGAGTTTGCCTCTGTCCTTTTTAAGACCACCATCAACTAGCGGCGAAGACTTTGTTTTGTCCACATACAGTATATTTTAAAACTTTGTCATGCAAAAAGGAGCTTCAGGGGGAAATATCTTTCATTTTATTGTCTTATCTTATGCTCTCTGTCACTGCTGTCAATTTTTAAAAGGAGGAAAAAGAGGCTCACCTGATTGTAATGTTATTATAAATGATTGCCATATTGTAAAACGTACTGTCAAGCATTTGTTTTTACTCTGGCCAAGGACTAAGTGCAGGATTATATGAAAAATGATGCCGTGCTAAATTTTAGGATAGATTTGTTACATGATTTGTTGTATCTTTATTTTGCTAAGCACTGTAGCGTGCTAATCACTTAAGCTTGTATTTGGAGTGCAAGCAAATGAGGATTGAACACAGCATAAACATACAAAGTTGCAAAATATTTTGGGTATGATTGCCAAAGGCTAAACATTACAAAACTGAAAAAATAAAATAAATAAAAAAATACTCTGGTCATCATTTCCATGCCCTCATTTGAAGCCCACATGATCATATGAAACAAAACAGTTCACTTTGTCCCTCACATAAAGTGGTAATTGCACAGCCTCAAAACATTAAAATAATAAAAATAAATAATTTTTTATTCCATATACACATTTTAAAATGCAATTTATTCTTGTGATGCTGAGTTTTCAGAAGCAATTAGTCTTTAGTGATACCTGATTATTTCAAAATCATTCTAATAGGCTGATTTAGTGATCTAAAAATAAATAAATAAATAAATAAATAAATAAATAAATAAAAAAATATGTCTGACTCTAGAACATTAGCATTTAAAAAGTATAAAACAGGATTTTTTTTTTTTAATTGAGCCCATATCAATGTATCCATTATTAGGACATTATCTTTTTAGTTCATTTAATATAGATAAAGTGCATTGTGTTTTACATTATTCAAAAATTGCACATGCTTTGACTAAGGAATCACGTCAGCGACATCAGTGTTTGTTTTTTGAGACACAGCATTGGACATCAAACAATCTTTTGAATAGAACCAAATGCGCTGATTCAAAGCAGTGTACTGACCTACAGTGAGCAAAAAGACTCACTCAACAGCCTAATAAAAGTACAAAGTGAAAGGACCTCAGCAGCTCCCATTGATTAGTCTGTATTTTTAAGGTGGTAGGAACAGACAGTTGAAAATGAAATATCTAAAGGCCACAGTAGATGAGGAGGAGACTGAAAGCTCTCTCTGAATTAATACTATTCGTTCAGGTTGAAAATCACAGTAAGGAAAGAAAACAGTTTAGTTTTGCACAATGTAACTTTTTTGCTACTTTAAGACATTAAAAATAACACACTGTAGCATTTTTCAGCAGTTTTGGTTAAGTTTCATGCCAGACCAACTTCTCTGAACCAAACCAGTTGGAAAAACAAAACAAAACATCAGTTATTGGCTAGACAGATTTCCTGAACTGCATTGTTTGTTCACAATTGAACGCATCAAACTTGCATGTGCAGCGGAAATAAACGAAGAACGGCAGTATGGAGCATTTGACCATATATGAGGCTTCAGACCTCCTCACAACTCCAGTGCCAAAAAAAACTTTTTCTCATGTGTTTCTCATGAAGTACTTTTTGCGTTTGCATAAGTTCAGGGTTGGTTCATGTTCTCACCACAAACAAACCACTCTAGGGTTAATTTGAAAGCATACCAAAACCACCACTTTGAGCAGGTATGCTTGTTTGGTCTGCTTTTGGTGTGCTTTTGGTGTGCTTTTGGGTGCTTTCACACCTGCCCAAACAATAACAGCAAAAAGACAAACGAACTCTGGTATGTTTTAACCCAACTAAAAGAGGCAGGTGTGAAAGCACCCAAATTATAGGAATTATGCTGTAAGTCCTCTTTATTGTACCAATTATAAAATGATTCGTGTGACAAAATAGTATAAAGTTTAAGTCCTGTTTTGCTGAGAAAAAAGTTTTAATATATAATTTATAAAAATGTATGCCAATTTTTACCATCCCTTTGAGAGTCAAAAACACTTAAGCAAAACAGGATTAATACACGTGATACCTGACAATATATTGAGGCTTTTTATATATTAAAAGCCTAACGTGGCTTTTAAGTCTAGGTCAAAGATGGATGCTGATGGGTAAAAATGCTTATTTGATTCTGATTGATCAATCACAAGATTCTTAATGTATGCTATTCCCAGATAACAACCAATTAAACTATATACACAGGCTCATTCGGGTACTATGGATCATCTTGTCTGTCATTGTATGTTATTGAAATACATATTTCTCTGACTTAACTGTTCTTGAGTGTTTTGAGCCATCTTGCGTCTGAATAATAAATAGGTTAGTGTAGGCTGCATCCAGCCTTTGTTACTACTTCTTTCTGGAAACTTTATAATAAAATAACTGGTGAACTACAGCTTAGATTAATGTTTTGTACCCCAAGTAATCTTTACAGACTATAAACAAATATTCATATAATCCATATATTAATTTCATAAAATTGTATTCATTCATTTTCTTTTCAGCTTAGTCCCTTTATCAATTTGGGGTCACCACAGCGAAATGAACCAACAAATTATTCAGCATATGTTTTACGCAGAGGATGCCCTTCCAGCCGCAACCCATCACTGGGAAACATCCATACACACTCATTCTCTCTCTCTCTCTCTCTCTCTCTCTCACACACTCACACACACACACACACACACACACACACACACACACACACACACACACACACACACACACACTCAAACACTACGGTAAATTTGAGCATACCCAATTAACCTGTACCACATGTCTTTGGACTGTGGGGGAAACCGGAGGAAACCCACGCAAACACGGGGAGAACATGCAAACTCCACACGGAAATGCCAACTGACCCAGCCGATGCGCGAACCAGCAACCTTCTTGCTGTGAGGTAAACGTGCTACCCACTGCTCCACCGCGTAAGATTTAATAGTATATTATAGCTATATATTTTAATTGTTTCATTTACCCAGAACATTTCAGCCACTAAGCAATTATAAATGTTTACTAGTTTTTTTTTTCTAACATATGTTTGTTCATGTTAAAAGTATAGAAATAACAGATTGTTTTTAGAAAAAAACATCCCTCGTTTTTCCTTACGTTTGATGATTTGGGTCATGTGATTTATATTTCATGCTTCCAAACATCTGTTAAGGGTGCATAGTGCGTATTGAGTAGTGGTTCTGGACACTGGAGGAATTTTGTTATTGAGACATTATGGCTGATACACTGATCAGTGCGCTGACTATACTGAACAAGGCTGCTGATTGAGATGCCTCCAATAAAATGTACATAAAGCCTGTCTGGGAAAGAAAAGGCTTGATGTATACTGTACATTTATCCCTTACTTAAATACTGAGTACATGCTGTATAAAATGACCTGCAACAGTAGACAAAGCAATAGTGAATGCCTAAAATAAAAGCAATTATTGCACTTTACTGTAATAGTTCACACAGAATCAGGATTTGATTTCAGTCTTTCAGAAAATCCAGCTTTGAATTGTACTTTGTAACTGAAACTGCAGTAGAATGAACCGAACAAAGGGCCAAGTTCTGCCTGATGTGGTCTGGTATTTCATTCAAAAAATGTCGGTCACACTTTATTTTGATGGTGCGTTTGTTGAATTTAAGTTGCATGGCATCTACATGCCAACTAATTCTCATTAGATTTTAAGTAGACTGTTAGGTTGGGGTTAGGGTTAGTGTAAGTTGACATGTACTTGCAAAGTTTCTTATAGTCAGTTAAATGTCTGTTGAAGGAGCAGTATCAACAGATACTGTATTAAGCAGACCATCTACTTATACTCAAATGGACCATCAAAATAAAGTGTTACTAAGTTGTCTTTTTTCAAATGGGCACTCACAGCATTATATCACCTTTGAAGTGTCTTTATCATTTGGTTAAAGAGGCAGAAGGATTTCTTTTGTGGAACAGTGACCTCATATATGGAATCAGTGGAATTTTGATTGAAGCACTGGATTCATGTCACATAATGACATAAAATGATAGCAGATTTTCTTTTTTAGGTGATCTGTTGTTTTAAATCAGAGGACAATGATCATTTACAGTGGTTATTTTGCAACAAAAGCATAATTTAAACTAGCATTTACATTAGATTGAGTGAAATATGGAAAATGATAACAATTAATCTGAAAGTCTTGGGTATATTTATAGCGAGCAGTTGTTGATTATCCAAAATGATATTATTCTTCTGTCATCTCAATATTAAAGCTAGTGTCCCCAAATCTAGGGCCAGTTTTCCAGTCGCAAAGACTGCTGAACAGGGAGAAAGTGCCTGCTATATTTAGCCCAGCTGGCATGCTTTTAAAACACTGTGGATGCAGTGAGAGAGGCAAGGAGAAACAGAGAAAATGTAAGCAGGGAAGAGTGCCAACCTTTTGACATAGGAGTCATTCTATGGATGGATTGTTTTATATTTGTAATTTACTCATGCTGCTGCAAGTTCTGAGGAGGTTCTTAAGAGAAGCAAATTGCTCAGCTGCCTGAATCTGCTTTATGCGCAATCAATTCTGCAGATTGTAGGTTAACCAGGCCAGCCTCTCCATGAACGACGTCAAGGGGGAATTCATTGTAAAGTTACAAGCCGCTAGATATATTTCTAGGACTTTTTTCTTCATCTTTGATTTGTTTATGTCTAAACAGTTTCTTTAAGATAGTCAAAGGCAAAATTATTAATTATTTTAAATTTAATTATAATTTTTTATATTTCCCAAGCGATGTTTAACTGAGCAAGGACATTTTTTTACAATTATATACAATTATATACAATGCTATTATATTACATAAGTCTTTTTTTTTTTTTTTTTTGATAGGAATAAAAGCAGTTTTTATTTAAAAAAAAATAATAATAATTTTAAGGTAAATATTATTATTACTATTATTATTACTATTATTATTAGCCCCTTTTTTCTATTGGTTACAGAAAAAAAAACTGTTGTCCAACAACTTGCCTAATTAACCTAGTTAGGCCTTTAGATTGAACTTTAAGCTGAATAATAATATCTTGAATTCATTTATTCATTGATTTTCTTTTTGGCTGTTTACCTTTATAAATCTGGTGTCGCCACAGCGGAACGAACCGCCAACTTATCCAGCATATGTTTTACGCAGCGGATGCCCTTTCAGCTGCAACCCATCTTTGGGAAACATCCATTCACACTCTTACACTACGGACAATTTAGCCTACCCAATTCACCTGTACTGCATGTGTTTGGACTTGTGGGGGAAACCGGAGCACCCGGAGGAAACCCACGCAAACGCGGGGAGAACATGCAAGCTCTACACAGAAACGGCAACTGACCCAGCTGAGGCTCGAACCAGCAACCTTCTTGCTGTGAGCTGACAGCACTACCTACTGTGCCACCGTGTCGCCCTAATATCTTGAATAACTGCTAGTAAAATATTATACACTGTCATTATGGCAAAGGTATAAGTTATTACAATTAGTAATTAAAGAGCACTTGGGATTTGGCAATAACACATTACAGCATATAATTTCTTTGTACCTTTTTACTGCATATATACTTTATACACTGGCCACTTTATTAGGTACACCTGTCCAACTGTTCGTTAATGCAAATTTCTGATCAGCCTATCACATGCTAGCAACTCAATGCATTTAGGCATGTATACATGGTCAAGCTGATAGAAAGGTAACAGTAGCTCAAATAACCTCTCATTACAACAGAGTTATGCAGAAGAGCATCTCTGAATGCACGACACGCCCAACTTTGAGGCAGATGGGCTACAGCAGTAGACGACCACACCGGGTGCCACTTCTGTCAGCTAAGATTTGGAAACTGAGGCTATATTTTACACAGGCGCTCCAAAATTGGACTATAGAAGATTGGAAAAATGCTGCCTGGTCTGATGAGTCTTACTTTTTGCTGCGACATTCGGTTGGTGTGGTCAGAATTTGGCATCAACAATGTGAAATCTTGTCTTGGATCAGTGGTTCAGGCTGCTGGTGGTGGTGTAATGGTGTGGGGGATATTTTCTTGGCACACTTTAAGCCCATTGGTACCAATTAAGCATCATGTCAATGACACAGCCTACCTGAGTATTGTTGCTACCATATTTATCTCTTTATGACCACAGTGTACCCATCTTCTGATAGCTACTTCCAGCAGAATAACGTGACATGTCATAAAGCGTGAATCATCTCAGACTGGTTTCCTGAACATGACAATGAGTTCACTGTACTCAAATAGTCTCCACAGTCACCATATCTCAATCCAATAGAGCACCTTTAGGATGTGGTGGAATGGGAGATTTGCATCATGGATGTGCAGCCGACAAATCTGCAGCAACTGCGTGAACTATCATGTCAATATGGACCAAAATCTCTGAGTAATATTTCCAGTATCTTATTGAGTCTATGCCACGAAGGATTAAGGCAGTTCTGAAGGCAAAACAGGGTCCAAGCCGGTACAAGTAATGTGTGCCTATAAAAATAAAGTGGCCGGTCAGTGTATATATTAAACTTTTTAAAATAGGCTTCCTAAGGTAAATGTAACATTTTACTTGACATATAATAGTTTACCATCCACTGTTGTTTTGTGGCTCTTTTAAGGATTTTAGACATCAATAAGGCACCATTACAGTTTTTGAATCATCAATTTGGCAGCGATATTGTAACAAACAAACAAAAACAAATGATTCAATCTCCTTTAATCTGGATATTAATGTAGTAACTGAAATTTGATTTTGATAGTGTCCTGAAAGTAGAGATGATTTATTTGAAACATTGAAAACTGACAGAAAACCCAATTGAATTTGGTGAAGCCTGATGTGAATTGCTGGCATGTTGAATGACTGTTGCTAGTGGATGAAAAGTACATGCTTATGTATTATTGAGAATAATCTTTGACCTTTTATACCTTCAGAGACTCCTGGCCAAGAATATCATAAAATCAATACAAGACAAAAGGAATGGGATACATGCCGCAAGGCTGAATGAAACAAATGAAGGTCTCTGATGGAGTAACGTTGACCTGCGTAATCAGATTCGAACAACAATGAGGTATTGTGATGGGCTTTTATTGTTTCTTCTGTATAGAATAGACATTCGTGAAACTATTCTCTAAATGTTATAGTTTGTCCAAGAATTGAGTGTTTTACCCAATATTTCTGTCTGCTAAGTATATAGCTAAACCAACAATGCTGTATCAACTTTTATGAGCAGTGCAATAATTGTTTGAGTGGCTGTCTTTGAGCATTTCAACAGCTTTATTTCAGTTAGAAGGTACATAGATTTTTAATGATTTATGAAGGAATTATAATGCTTTGTTGTTATTTCATCTTTACACTTTCATATTTACAAGTAGCAGGGTGTTTACAGCTACTGTATATTTCTGTCAGTTCACATCCTGTCCCTTTGTGCCCCTGGTGGCATTGTTGCAAACTGCTGTTACACCTAAACACATTTTCGTAGTCCATTTGTTTTGCGGCGGTGCCACACATGGTGGTAATGGTCATTTTGAATGGTCATCACTCACTGTATCTATGTATTTTGTTTATTTATTAGCAATGCAGCTTAAGTTGTTTAAGCTTAAAGTGTGGAGAAATGTGCCTCAAGGAAAGGTATGACTAGAAAGATTAGAGAAAATAGCTGGAATGTGAGTTTTCTTGCTGTGATTTTTCCAAGGCAGGTTATTAGGGCTAAAATCTAAGAACATTTATGGACAGTTGAGAATTTCTTGATTAAACAGGTTGTGTGGTTTTTGCCTTTTACATCATGCAGATGATGTGATTGGTTTACTGGACTAGCAAGTGGAATGATATTTTTGCACACCATTTAAATTGTTGTTTTCATAATTCAGCAAACATCTGAGCAAAAGACTTTTATCTAAAAGAGTTTGTATAGTTAGCCCTTAGAATTGTCTTACTGCATTTATTTTCACAAATATCAGGCACTGCTTCTTCCTTAGACGCTTTGTGGCTTTCAATGCTTGCTATGTCACCCTACTTTCCCAATAAAATGACAATTTTATTTTTGGTAACACTTTATTTTGATGGTCGATTTGAGTATTAGTAGATTGTCTACTTAATATCTGTTGATACTGCTCCTTCAACAGACATTTAATTGACTATAAGAAACTTTGCAAGTACATGTCAACTTTCACAAACCCTTACCCCAACCCCTAACCCCAACCTAACAGTCTACTCATAATCTGATGAGAATTAGTTGGCATGGAGATGCAATTTAACTTAAATTCAACAAAGTGTGACCTTATTTTCTTGAACTCTTGATTCTAATTTTGCGCTAGTTAAATTCAAATAACCACTTTTAACCACTTCATTTGTAAAGTATCAATATATGTAAATGTTTTTAGAATTTATTTTAGTGTAGACGAATGTGTATTTGGCATTAGTAGACAGTAAATATTTTAATATACAGGTTTTTTTTTTTTCATTTTTTATTCTGAGTGTATGTGTTTTTGTTTTCAGTGTATTTTACATATTGGATACTAATATATACCTGAATTTCGTTGTGTATTAAAGTCTTGAACTAACTAACAATTGGGGCATTCACAAATCTAAAGTTTACATATAACAGTCTCAATGCAACTAAAGAGATGGTTTGATTGAGCAAATATAGGCTTTCCAATAAAAATGGTTGAACTTTTGTTAAGCAAAGCTATCATAAGTCTGGAATATATCACATAAGTATATATGTGTATATAAACTACATTAATAGTTGTTAATAAATTGTAAAAAGCAATTGGTTGACTTTATAAAAAAAGAATGTAAACCTGTTGCTTTTAAAGTGATTAGTCAAATGCTCTAGTTTCCCCTACAGTCCAAAGACATGAGCTATAGGTGAATTGAATGAACTAAATTGGCCATAGTGTATGAGTGTGTGTCCAACCTAAAATCGGCCAAATATAAACGTCTTTTGATGTTACAGCTTGACGTTGTGTGGACACCACCACTACGACGTCTATCAGATGTTGGATTTTGGTTGCCATACCTGATGAAAAAAATGTCTGTATTTGATATCAATATGATGTTGGTTTAAGATGTTGGATTTTGGTCACTTTCTAACACAACCTAAAATGGCTGTGCTCTGGTCCAGCTCTATACCCTCACCAGGGTGCTCGAGGGTTCAGGGGAGTACCAGTCCACATGTGTTTTGTGAACTTGGAGAAGGCATTGAACCGTGACCCTCATGGCATTCTGTGGAAGGTGCTCTGGGAACCCTCATGGGTTCAGTGGTACTCTGTTCATACAGGGACGAGACAGCCCTTAACAAAGTAGAAGTTTGGTTTGCATTGCCAGCAATAAGTCAGACTTGTTTCCAGTGCATTTTGGACTCTGTCACCAGTTCTGTTCAAAATTTTTATGGACAGAATTTCAAAGTGCAGCCTTGAGCTGGAGGGGGTCCAGTTCAGCGACCACAGGATTTCATCTCTGTTGTTCGCAGACGATGTTGCTCTGTTGGCTTTATTGAACATGGACCTTCAGCATGCAATGGGGCAGTTTGCTGCTGAGTGTGACGCGGTTGGGATGAGAATCAGGACCTTCAAGTCCGAGGCCATGGTGCTCCACCGGAAAAAGGTGGTTTGCCATCTTCAGGTTGGAGGACATTCCTTACCACAACTAGAGGAGTTCAAGTATCTTGGTGTTTTGTGGAAGTGGTCTAAGGAGAGGGAAGTCTGGGGTCCTCTCCTAAGATTGCTGCCCCCTCAACCCGGCCCCAGAAAAGCGGACACACATGAGATGAGATTGGGAAAAAAAATTAATAGGTGTAATGCATGTCTTTCTGCATTGTATTTGTTGGTGGTAATAAATTTGAACCCATACAGCAATGTAGTTTTCTGCCTCATTGGGATGTTTCTACTGTAGATGGCGCTTGAGCTTGGATGATTTCATGCATTTGTTGGATAAAATCTCTTGTCAAAGAACACACTGGGTCAATCGACTCCCTGCTTTAACATGCAGGTAAAACCAAACGCATTGTAAGATTTGTCTTTTTTTTTTTTTTTTGCCTAAACGCTAGCCAAGTCAGATTTGTATAAACTGCTTGTGAGAGCAGGATTCTTAAAAAAATCTTTGCATCATCTGTACTGCACATTACAATTGAGTATCCACTTATATTTACCAATATATTTACATCATATATATGTATGTATGTATGTATGTATGTATGTATGTATGTATGTATGTATGTATGTATGTATGTATATGTATATATATATATATATATATATATATATATATATATATATATATATATATATATATATATATATATATATATCATAAAACTATATATATCATAAAACTATATATAGATTAATAATTTATAGCTTTTAAAAATTTTAGGTTTGGAAAAAAAAATCTCGTAAATCATTTTTTGTTTCTGCCAAGTTTTTCACGGAACCCCCAGCGCTCTCTTGCGTTCCACCAGGGGTCTGCGGACTCTACTTTGAAAACCCCTGATCTAGTGCAACATACACATGCCACAGAGGCAATAACACAACAGTGAATGACTGAATGAAATGGAGTATTCTTTACTGCATTATGTATTTGGTGCAACATCGTTTCATTAGAAGCATCATTCACACATGTTCTCCTCTGTAGAAGTTCGCAAAGAGACCAGATGTCTTATGCGAGAGTTAATGGCCTTCATGGCCACTTGGCAGGAGGCCACAGTCTGAATTAGCTGATGACAGATTCGTTTAATGACACATGCTGAGGCCCTGTGAAGAAATGAGGGTTCGAGCCAATATGGCTAGGACTAGAAGTATGTCAAGCATGAAGCAGTCAAGCCCTGAAGAGACGAAAGCAGAGTCCACTCTTGAAACTCAATCGATAGCGCTCTGTGATTAGTCACCTGCTAAATAGTGGCCACCCCGAGGACAAAAACGTCTCATCACAAGAGGGATGAGTTAGAAAAGGGTTCAGGACCACTGTGAGATCGGCAAATGTCATCCAGGGCCCGGTTCCACTTAACTGACTGCTGAAGCAATATGGCAGCTAATCAAATGCTGTTTCATGAAAAGAGCTCCTGGCCGGATGCTTTACAGCGAATCCAGATCACTTGAGGAGAGAAATAAGAAGCACTCCAGTGAAGAGTGAAGTGTTGTGATTGTGCTGCCTTACAAGATGCCAAATACAAGATAGTACAATCTCCTGTTTATACAGTCTTATAATGCATTGTGATGAGCTCCTGAAAAAAAATCCATCTAAGGTTGTGATCATGATTTGTATTATGCATTAACTAAAACCTGAATTTGAAGCACTGCACTTCCCATAGTTGCATTAAATTATCAAGTGCTCAAGGTTTGTCTAGCTGCCACTTACTGTATGTATTATATTTTTGTTGTTTTTGTATTTTATAATGTGTATATAAATAAGTGTCTTATGCTCACAAATTAATTTTACCATCCATCCATTTACCTATCCTTCCATCATCCTCCATTCATTCATCTATCATCTGTGATCGTCTTACATCTATTGTCTTTCATCCTCTTACATTGATCGTCTTTCACCCACACATCATTCCATCATCATCCATCCATCATCTTTCATGCATCCATCCATCCATCCATCATCTTTCATGCATCCATCCATCCATCCATTCATTCATCCTATTTTATAGTCTTCCATCCTTTCATAAACTTATATCAATCCATCCATCATTCCATCCTCTTTCATCAATCCATCCATCTTTCCACCATGATCAATTCATCCATCAATTGTCATCGATTTATTGTCATTCATCCATCCATTCTCATCCATCCATTAATCTTTACACATTCATCCATGCATTGTCATGCATCTATCCTCATCCATCCATCCATACATCATCACGCATACTATCCTTATCAATTCGTCTATCCATACATCGTCACCCATCCAAGCGCATCCATCCATCCATACATTGTCAGCCATCTATCCATTCATACAGTCACCCATCCATCCTCATTCGTCCATACATCATCATCCATCCTTCCTCATCCATCCATCCATAGTCACGCATCCATGATCATCCTTCCATACATCCATACATCATCACCCATCCATCCTCATCCATCCATACATACATGCATATATACATACATGCATACATACATAGTCATCCGTTCATCCTCATCCATCCATACATCACCCATCCATCCTCTTCCATCCATCGTCATCCATCCATTAAGATTTGTTTTTTCAATTTTGTGGTGAAATATTTCTTTAAAAAAAAAAGCTTAAATTAGCAAATAAAACACAAAGTAGGCCTACTGGGATAAAAGGGGATGTTTCTCAGACGCTTAGAAGCTGTCATTCATTCATTCTCACCATACTTAAGCTCTTGGTCTCTTGTTTATCCTCATAGCATCAATGTGGGATAAAAGAACAGTATCTTAACTCTCTTTCGGGAAACACAGTTGCCGTTTAATGTATAGTAAATCAGACTCATTCAAAGTAGTTTTGCTGCCTAAAAACACGTTATGAATGTATGCTACACTTACGACTGTACATTGTGTTTCCTTTTTCCTATTATGCACAAAGTTTTGAGGTAAGGGATGTTTTCATTTGCCATTCACTGACAGTCGGACAGGCTCATCCAGTTCATCAAACTCCATCTTTTAAAATTGAAATCGATAGCGGAATAAACCAGTCTCCTCATAAAGGCAGCGTATCAGCGAACTGCTACATGGAAAACATATGATTCGATTCGCACCCTCTGATTGGTTCTCGGGATATATCGGCTTTTGCTGTCAAGGGAAAGTGGCGTTTAGCAGCTTTTGCCAACAAACTGTTATTTCTGAATGCGCTGACGCTGGGATTTAGATGATTAGAAGCAAATCTATTTGTTGGTGTACTACATGCCTAAAGCATTTGCTCAATGTCATTAGCTCATTTTGGCGGAAGTGGCATTTAGCGGCTTTTGCATATCCATCCATCCATCCATCCATCCGTCCATCAGTCCATCCATCCGAACTGAACAATGCATTGATGAATGGCATGCTAACAAATAACTCATCTTTTTTATGTACACACTGTAAAAACAGACAGGAAGACGTATGTTATCAATGAATGAAGAAAAATGAAGTACAGTTTTTAGTATATACTGTACATGACCCCCTCCACAGAAAACAACTCAAAATGATAAAAGGTTAAATAGAAAACGATGTCACATGTACCCTTGAGCAAGACACTTCCTGTCATAGAGGACTGACCTTACAATTACAGTACTGAGGTCATTTAGTGACACTGCACTGAATTAAAGTCGCTTTAACAGTGTATACATCATCAGCATTATGATATTAATGTGGGGATGTAGTGAGTATTAAATAGCTGTCTGGTGTGTGGAGACTTAGTGCACTGCAGGAGAGCTGTTAACCTTTATGTCTCGGTTTTATTTAAGGATTGATGTGTTTTGATGTTACTCCATTTAGCGAACGACTTTGCTTATTAATGGTGATATTAGACAAGAAGTGAGTCGTAGGTTATGTTTAAGGTTAAACGGTTAGGGATTAAATCTTGAGGAATCATAGGTTTTAGATAAGAATGTTTCCCTGTGGTAGGATTAGTTTTCCAAATGTATGAGGTTGGGGTAAAGCGATTTTAAATGTGTTGAAAGAATATGGTTGCAGGCACCAGGAGAAATGCTCTGTCATGGTTTGACTCCTAACATTGAAGCCTTACAATTTGTAAAAGCAGAACCTTTTCTCAAAGGATAGCCTACTTTCAGAGAGAATTTTATTTATTTATTTTACTTTTAACTCCGTGGATGTTGTACCGGATTGTCCACTAAATAAAAACCATATGGGTTTGAACAGATATTAGAGTGAGAAAATGATGTTTAAAGATGTTTTACACCCATTGTTTTATTGTTTCACCTTTTTTTTGTCATTTCATTTTACAACATTTATTTGGAACAATAAAATAGATACATTCTTTACATGGAGTATGTTTTCTTTGCATCAGAAATCACTTTAGCATTCATTTTATCCAGACACCAACATGGAAAATCTTATATTTGACCCTCACATCTCTTTTTTAAGTATAAAATAATTTTAGGTGTGTAGAAAAAGATGAGAACAAATTCATAATCTGCAATTTTGCAACACAAACTGAATGAATATTTATTTATTTATAATTTTTTTATTTGTTTATTTGTTTTATTTGATTTATTTTAACATTTTATTAATAAGGAAATCAGTGAAAATGAAAAGAACATAGTACATTTCCAAAATGTTTTTTTTCTTCTGAGAATTGAATGTAGAACAGAAATATGTTTTATTTTAATAATATTTTTTCATGAAAAAGTAATTATTTATACGTTGTTGTTGTTTATTATTCTTATTCTTTCATTATTTCAGCATATGTTTTTCGCAGCAGATGCCCTTTTAGCCGCAACCCAGTACTGGGAAACACCCATCCAATTGACCTATAGCACATGTCTTTTGACTGTGGGGGAAACCGGAGCACTCATGCAATCAAAATGTCTGTTGTAAACATAAACAGGCAGTATTTGACTTCATTCATTCATTTTCCTTCGGCTGAGTCTCTTATTTATCAGTGGTTGCCACAGCAGAATGAACCACCAACTGTTCCATATGTTTTACACTGCTGATGCCCTTCCAATTGCAACCCACTACTGGGAAACACCCATACACTCTCGCATTTACACACACTTATACATACATATATTCATTCATTCATTTTCCTTCGGCTTAGTCCCTTTATTTATCAGGGGTTGCCACAGAAGAATGAACCGCCAACTATTTCAGCATATGTTTTATGCAGCGGATGCCCTTCCAGCCACAACCCAGTAGTGGGAAACACCCATCCAATTCCCCTATAGCACATGTCTTTGGAATGTGGAAGTAACTGGAGCACCCATGCGAACACAGGGAAAACATGCAAACTCTACACAGAATGCCAACTTGTCCAGCCGTAGTAGTAGTATATTAGTAGTATTATGTTAGTATTAACATTGTTAGTATTAATAGTATGTTAGTATTAATAGCATGTTAGTAATTGTAGTTAGTAGTAGTAGTAAGTGGCAGATTTTGGCATGGGCAATATGGCCGATCGCCCAGGGTGGCATCTTGCTGGGGGAGATGCTGAAAAAAAAAAAAACGGTGCCCCAGTAAAGTTTGAGATACAATTTACTATATGTAAGTGTATTAATTTAGAGCGTTAATCTCAGAATAAAGACAGTAGGGTCATTTACATTTGGCGCCTTTTGCACGCACAAGTTTGTTACTCTCTATGTGCAAGCAAAACAACGCTGGTGAAAGCAAACTGACGCATGTTCGCAGAAAACCATTCTCGTGCACATTAGACGCTCCCTGTTTGAATGCCGGTAGTTTACATGCATGCTGATAAAATGAGCGTTGCTCATGTGCTGTGAAACCTGAGTAATAGCCTTTTATGCAGCGGTGTTGGCATGCAGCGAGTCTTGCAAGTTTACAAAGCTAAACTATATATAATATGAAGATGATCTTATTTTGACTAATGACTATGAAGCAGAAAAGAGGGATCATGAGTCAGGGAGTTAAGATTGAATTCGCAGCCATGAGTCGGGTCTTTCTATAGAATTGTCATTAATATTTATGCAAAATATATGTGGTGGTTCACCCAGGGTGCCATTCAAACTAGAACCGCCACTGGTAGTACAGTAGTAATAGGGGAGAGCAGGGCACAAAGTAACACTTTTTGGTTTTGGACAAGTAATGGGGTAGACAAACCATTTTTTTTTAACACAAGTCTCTCCTAAAATGAGCACTGAAAGTATGATCGCTGGACCTATGGTTTCTGTGCAGTATTGGCAAAAGTGCCAGGAGTTAAAATGTTACTATTTACCCTACCTGTGGGGCAAGTTGTAACAAACAGAGGGTTAGTTGTAACGTGCTTAAAGGCAGATTTCACACAATTCATTTAAATCC
Source organism: Danio aesculapii (assembly GCF_903798145.1). Taxonomy (NCBI): domain Eukaryota; kingdom Metazoa; phylum Chordata; class Actinopteri; order Cypriniformes; family Danionidae; genus Danio; species Danio aesculapii. Next base: position 20,420,078 of record NC_079437.1, read on the forward strand.
AGTTTACTTTAAAGAGCCCATATTATACATGAAATAGGGTCATATTTAGGTTGTAAGGGTCTCCAACAACAGTCTAATATGCATGCAAGGTCAAAAAACACTTTGATGGTCTTATAATCTGCATTTATTTTTACCTAATTATCCCAGCGACTCCCATATGAATCGTTCAGCGATTCATTTGTTCCCAAACCCCTCCTCAGCGTGAAGCTAATCTGCGCTGATTGGACCGATGACAGCCTGCTGCGATTGGTCGACACGGACAAGGCTTCAGCGCGAGAGTGAAATGCCCTGCTGCTAATCTACAATATAAAAGTAGTCACAGTGCACACATGCTTCATAGTGGATTTTGGCTGCCAGTGGGTGAATGTAAACACAGACGATGGACTAGAAAATACTGACGACTAACTATTTTATTGAGCAAAAAGTCCAAGAACTGGCGAGGAGGTCACAGTCTTCTTGCTCTTTTCACACACACACACACACACACACACACACATACACACACACACACACACACACACACACACACACACACACACACACACAGGGCCTGCGCGTCCATAGAGGATCGGCTGAATAGAGAGGGCGCGGCGCTCAGTTATATCCGCGAATACCCGTGCGTTACACACACGAGGAGACACACACACACACAGGGCCGGCGCGTCCATAGAGGAGCGGCTGAATAGAGAGGGCGTGGCGCGGCGCTCAGTTATATCCGCGAATACCCGTGCGTTACACACACGAGGAGACACAGACACACACACACACAGGGCCGGCGCGTCCATAGAGGAGCGGCGCTCAGTTATATCCGCGAATACCCGTGCGTTACACACACGAGGAGACACAGACACACACACACACAGGGCCGGCGCGTCCATAGAGGAGCGGCGCTCAGTTATATCCGCGAATACCCGTGCGTTACACACACGAGGAGACAATAGTATTGAGCTGAAATATTTTGAAACTTGTCCGTTGCATGTGTGTAAACAGCTGACGATCCGTAATCAAAGCGGCACGCGTCGCGTTTTCAACGGGGCTTTACACGCGATATGGGAATATAAAGAGTTAACCTGATACAGTACACGCAGTTACAAGTAACAAAACACAACTAAATACATAATTTGCAAGCTAGAGTAAACGAGGCAATAATTTTAATCGCACTTACTTACACTTGTGAAATGGGGGTAGAAACTGATCCATGATGCACTGATCCATGTTCTGACAGTCTATACTGATCCTTCCTTTAACAAACTGAAGAAGTCTTCGTTGAAAGCATATAGTTTTCAGAAGCACTCAGAACTGCTCAAGGCTGGGCTATATTGCTGATGTTTCATCTTTGATTAGACTGTCCACAACATCCATCTGCACAGCGTGACTTCATTCGACCGGTGTCTCTCTGTGTGTGTGTGAGACTTTTTTTTCTGTTAGTGGGCGGGGTTTGCGCGCCCAACTACTTGTGTTTCGTAGCTGCGTCATCGCGAAACACCTAATGACTCGTTATCAAGACGACTTGTTTGAAGCACTATGAGTCGACTCTTTTATAGGTGAATCAATAGTTTTAAACACTGTACACTTACAGATTTAAGCCTTAGCTGGATATTTCACTTCACTTAGAGCTATGTTACACACTACATGGAAGGGCATTTTCAAAAACCCATAATATGGGCTCTTTAAATAGAAGCTATATTTTCTTCCTACTTAACTCATTTTTTTTATTCTAAATAGCACAGCATGTTTACTTTTTTATTTATGTATTGGATAAACACATTTAGATTTATTTTTTGCATTATTATCCATTAATATACAATGGATTTGTTTGTAGTATTAGCAATAAAAAAAACATCTATTAAAAACCATTTTATATAAAAAGTTCTCAACATTACACTCAAAATTCAAACATTTTGTTAGTTTAATTGGTGTCCAACAGTGTGTGGCTTATTTATAACGTCCTGTTACAACTAAACCTGCTGTGTTGTGTTTTCCTCAAAACTGGCTGGCAGTCACTGTGTTTTTTACATATTTCAAAATGGTTCCATCATTGTAATCACAACAATATAAGATTGTACGTACATACTTTCACAGCTTTGTTTTTAAAATAAAAAATATAGACTTTAATAAAAATACTTTTATGCTGTAAAAATGATTTCTCCTGTGTTTCTCATCCAAATTTTGCCAAACCTTTTCAATAATTGGCAGGAAGATGTCTGCTGACACTGGTGAATACTTTGGAAGCATGCCATGGTTAACACAAAGTAAATACCTTAAAACATTTTGCCCTATGTTAATGTGTGCCACGCGCTCCCTAGTTGTAGTATCATCATCTACCTGTTTTCTATTAACATTTAACAACAATAGCAAATTCCATTTTATTTTAAGTAGACAGTACTATGTAATTTTGCATTTAAGTACATTTGGAGTAAAATTGTGCTGAGTATTTTGTGCACTGAAGGATTGTTTTAGGGCTAGATACATGGTATGTTGCGTAATTAACATTTATCCCTGGATTTCTGCTGTGCGCATCAAAGCCCCTGCAATGTAGTTTTAGCCTACAGTTCATAGTTGATTGGGTTCATTTTGAATTGTTTACGTTTGTTCTGTTTTGGGTAGTATTGCGTTATTGTTGTGTATTGTTGCACCATACTGTATATACCTTGCAGCTGGCTTTCATTTATCACCATGAAGCACAGTGCATGGTGAACTCTAAGAAAGGTTTTATATGAGGTTAAGAAAGTGGTTGTTTGTTTTATATTTAGTATTGATTCTGATTGCATTTTGTATTGATCTCTTGGGCAGAGCAGGTGTTTGCTGCATAATGTCCACCAAAATTGGAGCCCTATTTGAAATCAATGTTCTGACATTCAGCTTCTCGGATTGGGGAAAATTTAGCAGCGAGTGACTCACCGTGCTATAAAAAGAACGTGACTGGGTACCTTGATGTATAATGCCACCTTCTTAAACATGACAGTACTTATGTTTTGCCGATGTGCCGTTTGAATTCAATCCTAAAGGAAAGTGTTTGAACAGAGTGCTATTTGAGTTGCCATGGTTACCTTCCCAAGTGAACGTGATATCTGTTCGCAAAAGTCAATTTGGTGGCATGTGAAAATGTGATACTTTTCTGGGTTACTGAAAACTTGTTTGAAAAGCAGTTTTTATTTTAATGTTTGTGTAGAATTAAACTCAGGGTCACAGTTTATCACGAAAAACGGATGACAACAAAGCATTTTTACTTCATTAAATGTATTCAATAAATACATTGTAGTTTTTACTTCACTAAATTTCAGAACACATCAAAACTATAATATAGTTTTATATAGTCTATAAAATTGTTTTATAATACAGTTAATAGTGTTTTTGAAACACAAGTAAAATACTTGAATTAATTTATTGTGGTACATTCTACTACAATAATGTACTATAAACTATAGTTTACTACAGTTTTTGTAACAGTTTAAGACTAAAGTCCCTTAAAGACAAGTCATTTCAGTTGGCAGCCATCTTTGAAACGCCTTTCAGGCAGTATGCTCGGGCATCATCAAATTCTCCAAAACTGTTTGCCAAGCTTACAATTACATTACATATTTGGAATCACCAATAAAATTAAACAACTGTTTTAGAGGTTTAGTTTCTACACATTTATATTAAACAAAATCTGCATTTTTTCAGGTTGCCCAAGCTAATAAGCATGCGCACTCAAAAGGAATGAGATCACGGCACCAACCTCATTTATGGCTGTTTTACACGCATTATTCTCCTTTGGATAAAGCTTTGTCAGATTGCACTGGTCTTCTGAAGTAATTCACAACTTGGTCTGAATAGTGAATCTCCTCCAGAAATGACAGCGGCTCTTTGTTTACAAGTTTGTGGACGTTTGAGTAGTTGCTGCTGTCATGTGATTTGCATTGACACGACGGTCTGTACCTCTGTAATTTCATACAGATTACAAAACCAAAAAACTAAGATTTTAGGCTTTATTTGGATATATTTCTTATGTGTAAGATTCAAGTGTGTTTGACCACAAAACCTGTTGTAAAAGCACATGTCTGGTCTGAACTTCTCCCTTGGAGCAACATCAGTCTATAACGATTGATGATTGGTTACTGTACTTGTAGGCATGGCTTCATTCACCATATTGACCGTTACATCTTTCCCCCTTGTGTATCGTACAGTCTTTGTTATCACTCACTAAAGATAAAATTATAGTATACTGTAGCATTCATTAACAAATAAAGTCTTTAACATATGGTACAAAAGGACTAGTATTTATTACAAATTACTGTAGTATTTTTTTCATGTGGGAGTGGAGTAAAACATTGTTTTGAACTTGAGAAATCCATTTTATGTGCAATAATAGTTGTTAGGTTGAAATATAACTTCACAATACACTTTTGCCAGCAGCTTGCTCTCTGCAACTCTCACATGGTCGCCCACTGAAGATAAGCAGAGCAGTACTTTAGTACCTGGATGGAAGACCACATGGGAAAGCTGGGTTGCTGCCGGAAGTAGTGTTAGTGAGACAGCAGGGGGCGCTCAACTTGTGATCTATGTGGGTCCTAACACCCCAGTTTATTGATGGGGACTCTATACTGCTCAGTGAGCGCCATCTTTCAGATAAGACGTGAAACTGAAGTCCTGACTCTGATCGTTAAAAATCCCAGGATGTCCTTCAAAAAAAGAGTAGAGGTTTAACCCCGGCATCCTGCCCAAATTTGCCAACTGGCCTCCTAACCATTCCCATATCATATGTGGCTTTCTGTGTCCAGAAAAGCGTTATTTAAATGTAAGGTATTATTATTTATAAGGCTACCAAGATCTATGTGCTATTTGGATATGTGTGGCTTTATATTTTTGTACATTTTGAATTGGTTTTAGTATAGCAAACTGACGAGTTTTATTCATGGATATGGTAGTATTCAGATATCATTTTCATCAAGTGTGTTTTTTCTTATTTACTTACTCATTGGTTGATGGGGGGTGGGTGGGGGGTGGGGGGGGGGATCATTGTTTACAGGTGTGACGTCTTTAGTTTGACTATATCTTGAGTTCTCTTGTGTTTTCTGTCTGACCTGATGAAGACCTTGTAGGTTGAAATGTTGTCCAATAAAATTTTTCTTTTGAGAGCTAAAGCAGCAGTGTGTCGAATTATTATTATTATTATTATTATTATTATTATTTTCATTTTTTTCTAGTATGCAGATTTCACACAAATATGTATGTAGACATGTGAATGAACCCAGTTTATGTTGTGAAGCATTCTTTCTGTTCTTTCATGTATGGCTTGAATTGAATGCATATTATAGATCTTTATGTCTACTGTATGCGATCAACATTTTCCCAGAAATCATTTATTTTTTACCCCTAGACAGTGCACAAATTGACAAATGAAGCTCAATTGAGTGGTAGTGAATTCTAGTTAGCTTTAAGGAACAGTCAGTTGTGTGGTGAAAAAGCTATGAGATAAAGCTTACATTTTTATTATTATTTTCTGTCAGAAACAAGCTTCCATTTCCTATTCTACTATGTCTTCCTTTAAAGTAAAATAGAACACAAAACTGTTCACTTGCCCACCAAACTCAGTTATTTACAGCCGCTGTTGACCCTGAGAGAGGCGGTTTTGTTATAAATACTACAAGGCTGACAGCGGAAACATAACCACACCGTCCTCCTAGCATGAGTTATGCCTCACTCCATCTCAGCTGTGTGGAAATTCAATTATCAGTATGCACGCGGGTTTAAAAGTGCAGTCTTTGCGTAGAACACAATGAAACACATCCCAATGCATACCACTGACTCTCAGTGCCTTGTTGAAAATGTGGTTTGGTGAATGGGAGGGTTAAATATGTGTAACTAATTAATATTATTAAATTTTCCACCATTTGATTTATATTTGATTATTATATATATTTTTCTATTATATTATATTTGGCCTGCAAGTAGGCTATACAAAATTAAGTATTGACATGTGAACTTTAAAATTTAGGCTGCAAAAATCAGCAAAACAAAAAACATTTGGAAAACTTCCTAAATTAGCGCTTTATAATAAATACTTTAAATAGGGGGTTATCTTTAATATGTTTCTTTAGAACTTTAGCTGACCATAAATCCCTGATAAGATATCTTTAAAATACATGCTTCTAACATCCCAAAAATTGTGGTCTTCTGAGTGACAGAAGGCTAGCATCCTTATTTTATTTTATTTATTTGCATCAGATATATTGTCTGATGAAGGCCAGCGCCAATATTTCATTGGTCCATATTACTGTCGTTTTCGTAAAAGGGGCAAAGTAGGCTAAACATTCCTAAAAAAAAAAGTTTTCTTTCTAACTAGTTCAATTAGACACTGTAAATCATGATCGAGTGTATTTACTTGAGATAGATACTCCGCAACGATGGATAATTTGAAAACTGCTTGTGTACTGTAGGCTATATGATTTGTCACTGTCTCGGATTTAACATTGTCTCGGTTATATTGTGTGATTAAAGGATTGTGCGGGCATGCACCAGTTTGTTGAGTCCATTCAGCATGATTCTGCCTATACCAGCTTCTGTTGCTACATGTACAAGGTAATAAATGATGAAGACTGTTTGAAATAAATTTTTTTGTTCTACGACGAGCTTGGTTAGCCTACCTTTGACTGGACGGTTCTCGTGGTAGTGTTAAAATAAGGAACTGTCCTGTATTGAGATATCTGATCACCCTTATGGGTGACTAAAATAGGGCTATTCAATATTCCGTTTGGGCTACAGCCACACCGAGCCCCAGTTTAGCACCTGCGTCACTGTTCTTGAACAGTAGCGAACCGAAACGAATACTTGCCATTATTGACGGCGTTTCCCGCATCATATTGCAAATTAATTCTTCAGCCAATCAAGGGCCCCCTTTTTCCATCGGCCCTGGGGCTTCAGCGGTAAAGTCTAGATCAGATCCGCGGCTGGCTGGAAGTGCGATATGCAGTTCAATTATAATTGCATTTTTTTATGACACTGTATAGCAACAATTCATATTTTTACAGTACTGTGACGGTTGGGTTTAGGGTTGGGGTGGGGGTCGGCGTTAAAAGAATAGAATTTATTGAGTAATTTAATAAAAAATATAAATAATTCTCATTAACTTCCGGCCGCATCTTTATCCGATCTAGCAACAACTGGCTTCAGCCCCACCTAGCCCTTATGTTAATCTGGCCCTGCGTGCCGACACCTTTGCATAAAAGGTTGTTATGCTGGTTTCATTACGCATGAGCGGCGCTTGAGCAGCATGTACTTTTTTCAGCGTGCTTGTTCACAACTGAGACTTACACCGGGAGAATAACAGCGCGTCAGTATGGTTTTCTGCGCACATGTAGAGATGCTTTTCAGTTTGTTTTTGATTAAACTACATTTCTTTTACCGGTTACACATAGAGAATAATGTCTTTATTCCGGGATTATCACTCTTAATAAATTCTTGCATATGAAGTAATTCATATCTAAAAGCATTTACTGGGGCACTGGTGATTTTTATTTGAGCACGTGCACTAGTAAATTTGATCTAGCGAGGCCCCTGATCCTCTTCCATTGAGTAATTATGCTATATATATATATATTTTTTTTTTATTTCACATTCTTCTAGAAATATAGCCCCAAACCTTTCAGCTCAATGCCTTCGTCAGTGTGTAAAACTATTTTCTCCCTCCACCTTCTTTTTAAATTATCAATCACATTACATCATCAGGTGGTTTGTTATGCTGTGGCGACCCAAGATTAATAAAGACACTGAGCCAAAAAGAATATGAATGAATTAATTAATTACGTCATTAATTCAATTCTCAATCATTAAAAACAGTCCAATCCAACTACATGTATATGATGAATAACATCATAGGAATATTACATCCATCCACAAAAACAAGGAAGATTTGTTCAATGAATCGCAATAAAATCATATAAATCATCATCGCTTAATGATACAACAAAAAAAGTCCCAACAATTAAACACATTAGAAATGTATTCCCATACATTATCATTATTTCCTTCATTATACACTCAAATTCAGTCTTCACAATATTATAGGTAATCAACAATACATTCAAAGAAACAGAGTGCGATCCAATTCTTCATTCATCTCAGTTGGGCTAAGTGATTTAAGTTTATGAATCTAGAATGCTTCTCTTTGCAATATTTTTTTTTATTTCAAGAGTTCACACTTCAATATTGCTTGATGCTATTAGTTGGTTTGTCTTTCTGTCCTGGGAAAGAACCCTGAGGAGATAATTGAGCCCAGGGCTCCCGCCTGGTAAATTAGCATATAAGGAGGTCCGAGCATATCAGGTAGGTCTCGAGAGCTCCTCCTGGTAAGGGAGAAAAAGGAGGAGATGTGGTGGAAGGGGAGATTGTTCTAAAACAAAGATAAGGAAGGATGAAATTGGTCTATTTATTGTAAGCTTGGATCAAACTGATTGGGTTATTGCTGATTATGGATGGTAGACCAGTCACCGTGAATCATATCACCTCCTTTTAAAATCGTATGCTCCTCCTGAAAATTGTTACTTACCTCCTCTATGTGACCTACAGTTAAAGTCAGAATTATTAGCCCCCCTGTTTATTTTTTTTCCCCAATTTCTGTTTAACGGAAAGATTTTTTTTTTCAACGCATTTCTAAACATAATAGTTTTAATAACTCATTTCTAATAACTGATTTATTTTATCTTTGCCATATTGACAGTAAATAATATTTTACTAGATATTTTTCAAGACACTTCTATAAAACTTAAAGTGACAGTTAAAGGCTTAACTAGGTTATTTAGGTTAACTAGGCAGGTTAGTGTAATTAGGTAAGTTAATGTAATATCAATGGTTTGTTCTGTAGACTATTGAAAAAAAAAACATTGCTAAAGCTTAATTTTTACCTTAAAACTGCTTTTATACAAGCCGAAATAAAACAAATAAGAGTTGCTCCAGAAGTAAAAATATTATCACACATACTGCGAAAATTTCCTTGCTCTGTTAAACATCATTTGGGAAATATTTATAAAAGAAAGAAAAATTCAAAGGGAAGGGGGGGGGGGGGGTAATAATTCTGACTTCAACTGTATATTCTTCCTTAAATTCTATGCATTCTAGTTGTTTAATGTTATGTTAAAAGTTTCATTAAAATGTAAACAACCTTGTTTTTACTCTTACCCACAGGTCAGCCAAAATGTAGGTGACTTTGAGTAGAACATTTAAAACGATTTAAGGTCCTTGGTGATTTCATATAATAGCAATGAATGGTTAGATTAAAAATAAACACCTAAAAACTAGTTCAAATCAATAGCCATGGCTTCTGGTAACACTGCGAGGTCTTGGGAAGTGCAATGATTGGTCTAAGAAATTGAACATTATTTACAATATATATATATATATATATTTTTTTTTAATTTACAGCCTAGTCAAACAGTTCTGTCACATTAATGACAAAAATGTGAGGGCTGACACTGACAAAAGGTCAGGTGATGCAGTTTGTTGATAGATATTGGTGATTGTGTCACCATCCTTTGCACATTCTTAAAGGACTACAACAGACTACAGTTGATTATTTCTATATGAGTATTTCATTTTAGCAAAGCTTTCTTGTTTTTAACTTCACTACGTTCCTAAACATATTATACACACAACATTATATTTATTACTCCATTATATTTCTTAAATGAAGCTGAGTAAAAAGTTATTTTGAAGAGTAGAAAAATGCATGTCTTCAGAGACTCTATAGTGGTATTTGATCTGTCAATTGGGTCTTTTTTTTATCAGTTCACAAGTTGCATTCTGACCACATCCATTCTTGAGTCACAACTCACTGATTCAAATGGTCCATTCAGAATGAGACTCCATAAATGATTCCCTGAATTTACAAACCGATCTAAATGGGGTTGGTTTTATTTAATAAAACTAAACATAATTTTAAAGGACACATATTTTACACCTTTTTCAAGATTTAAGATAAGTCTTTTGTGTCTCCAGTGTGTGTCTGTAAAGTTTCAGCTCAAAACACCCATCAGATTATTTATTATACCTTTCAGAATATTGGAATTTTCTGCTCTGAACACAATGTAGCTGTGGCCTGTGCCATTAATGCTAGTTCTCCCCAACTACCGTTACCACGTGCCTGTCAGAGTCTGCCTCAATCTCGCCTCGGCTGTGTCAGATAAACAGTACAGTGACAGACATGAAGGAAACAGATCTCATGTAATGTTTGTGAGAAATACTACACTAAGAACTTTACCAATGATTATTTGATGTATTTGTTGTGGAGTTAATTGAAGTCTTTGTACAACGAGTCACACACAATGTCATTAAAACACACAGCGCACGCATTTAACTTTTCACTGTTTCTGCAAGGCAAATGTGACAGGATACACGTTAAAATCCACTACTGTGTTAATGTACAAAATAATCCTGATTTAACGTCCACAAACCGGGATTAAATCGTCTTTTATAATTGTACTGACATGCGGCTGTGGTGATAAAGATGGTAAAATCACTGTAATTCCTTACAAACATGCATTGTTTTAAAAATGTTTTAAACTTGTAAAACTTATTCTTGATCACATTTGATGATGACTGATGATCACATCGAGCTCAACAGACCTTTTAATCTCAGTTGCTTTGTGCACGTCCTGTCTTGTTGATATGATTATACGCGTTACTACAGAGACATGTTAATACGCGGCTGTCAATCAATTTGGTGGACAGGGATATCGCACTGCTACGCCACAGTGCGGTTTGCCTCAAAATGGGAGGGATTTGGATCCTATTCAAGAAATTTAAAAAAAAGAGACTTATTGTCTTTATATCACTCCAATATAACTGTGGACACACTATACCTACATACAGTTCTGTCTAAATATGAAAAACAAAAGATGATTTTCATCATAGGTACCCTTCAAAGTAACATATATTAACGATCAAGTATTTATGCTGTGTAGAGGTCCATGTATTAGTCCTATGACGAAACTAACAGCATGGGTGAAGGTTAAATGCGTGAAAGCCTTTTTAGCACATGTGAAAATAAATATTTTTATTTGTTAACATTTATTTTAATTTGTTTCTAACTCCAAATTTAATCTGACTCCAATTTCCAATAATTTCAATTTAGATTCATCCAATTCAAGCTCATTAGCTTATAGGTTGTAATTTGGTCCAATTTAGATTGATTAACTTAATAAATCCTTATTTTCAGTTAATGGTTTGTTTACTCTAAGTCGCTTAGAGTCAGTATGCTGGCCAGTTACATCTGCTCACGGACACATCCTCCTCAGTTCTGGTTCTTAGAGGATATAACTGTAAACTAATTTCCTTTAAGTAATATTAGGCCACCCCATGCTTACTCATACATAAAGTTTGATTTAGCCACTAGATTATATAATGTTAAGTCAGTGATTGTCAGAAATCAACAGGTCTCTAATGCTGTGCCTATGCTCCATCCGTTGAGCCTGAATGTATGAGGTTGTAGGCTGTGGAAACATCAGCCTAAACAATTTACTAGATTTAAATGATGTCAGGAGATATTAGAGTTAAACAAGAATTTTACATTTATTTGTCAGGCAAAGACTTTCCGTTCCAATTCACATAATAAAACAAAATAAGCCAATTCAGATTGTACAACGTCAATTACTCAAAGATCCATTTAAGAGTTAGAGATTAATACCTGAACATGTAGAAATACATTGCAGCATATGAGTCCTGATGCAGAGCTCAGAGACTCAACACTGCAACGGGGTATCCTATCTACAGAATCCCACAGACACTTCTGCATGCTTCGCCTAAATACTCAAATCACAATAAATTCAAGACAATAAAAGCTTCACCAAGACCCTTGCCTGGTCATGAGTTGATGTGAAGACCATTTTCCCTGGAGTGGAGCATCTGGCAAAGCTCTTATCAAAGTCAAAACCCAAATCAACAGATATAAGGGAGATTGTAAAATATTACAGTGAAATTGAGACCACTTTACTAATCACACAGAGACATTTAAAATGACACCAAACAAGATTATAGACCCACAAGATACACCATGTTAAAAACTTAGACATTCTGTGTGGAGCTGCTCTGGTGGAGAAGGTGAAGTCCAGGGCAAAGAGGGGGGCTCAGGATGCATGATCGAGACAACCTGAACAACTGGTTTCCTAGCTGATCTTCTCAGATTAGAAAGTTTTTTGTTTTAGTGCCTGACAATTATCTTTGTCTCGTGTGGAGTTCCATAACAATTTTCAGGGTTTAATATTATGGAGAGATATAGCCATCCTTACAGCTGCCCTATAGCACATAATTGGCATTGAGTTGTATTATTGCACTGTTGAATTATCATGAATTATGACAGAAAACTTTTGGTAATAGAATTTTCTTGCAAAATAAGTATCAATAAATACTTTAATGTTTAAGTACTTAAAAATCAAGCATTTTTGTATACTTTGACTCAAGTAAAATTGAAAAAAAGTCAACTGTATTTTTAGGGCATTTGGAATTTTGCTTCAGTACCTAATTTGTGTACTTTATCCATCACTGCTATTTTAATCCACCAAAAACACATTTAATTACACCATGCATTGATTGGGCATGTTGTGAACTGATATGCAAAGTTAGCACAGTTCAGAAAATTACACAATCGTCATTCATAATCCTCTTAAATTGCCAATGCCGGCAATGTTGTATCATCCACGGCCAGAGGGCTGTTCTTGTAGTGTCTTGAATTAAACAAAAGCACGGTTCTCCAGCACTCCACGTCTTTAAAATGCTAATCAAATACAAATTGTTTTTGTATGAGATCAATGGATGCCATTTGAGATGGTGATAAAAAGACATTTAAAGGGGATGGAGCCCCACACATAAACAATCAGATGGAAATTACCTCCTCTCCGTTTTACAAAGGAAGAAATTCATTTGCATGTTAAGTGGTTGTAACCGCAGCTGATAATAATGGTAGGAACGAATACAATATTTATCATCAGTACTAATGTTGAACCTAGAAAATAGTTAGCAATTATCTAATTATTATGTTCAGGCTCTTCGTTCTTCCTAATGAAGCAGGGAACAGACCTGTTGCAGTTCATTTTGTTTCCATTAAAATTGGCTCACACTGGGGTAAATTACCTCCGCATAATCCAAATGAAAGTATCATATTTACATACTCCCAGCCAAAGGTCTGAGTGGTTTTGAATGAGTGTGCAAGAGTGAATCATGAACCCTCATATGAGAATCGCTGACCTGCTGTACACATTAAATCTTGATGGTGATATACATGCTGTTATTATATTCGCTCCCCCATTGCCTGATTGCTCATCCTGCTGAACTGTTGTGCGTTTCTGCTTCTTGTGTTGTTTTAAATGCAGAGGTAGATTGATCTGCTTAATTAGTATTTGATTAACACTTTGAGTATCGTCTTGTTTATACTTTGTGCATGAAAAGATGATGCATTGGATTTACTACATTTATTAAGGTAAGTGGTTGCAAACTATTTATATGAGCTGAATTTAAAGTTAAGTTGAACATTACTAAATTTATTTTGTTTGTTTAAATTCAGCCAATTTAAAGTGTTTGCAGCTACTTACCTTATTATACCTACTTAAAAAATTTACTAAATTCAATGAATTTTTTTTGGTGTATTAAAGGGAAAGTTCACCTAAAAATGTAAATACTATGATCATTTCCTCACTCGTCACATGCTTAAAACCAAGTCAGGTGTCTTTCTTCTGTTGAACACAGTGCGGTTTATATATAAACAAATTTTGAGAGGATCACATGCTTATGATCAACAGAGCTGGCTTAGATCTATAATCTGCTCAATTAGATAATTACGGACGCATTATAAATAACCAGAGCTTTTCGCTCCAGTTATCTTTGTTTTGAATTTTCCCCCTTCCATCTCTACTTCCCCACTTTTTTCTGATAGGGCGGCACGGCAGCCCAGTGGCTTGCACTGTTCCCTCACAGCCACAACGGCGCTGGTCCAGCCTCCTACCGGGCTGGTCGGCGTTTCTGTGCAGAGTTTGCATGTTCTCCCCTTGTTCGCATGGGTTTCCCCCGGGTTCCTCTGTTTCATCCCACCGTCCAAAGACATACAACATAGCCCATCGACCAATCCAAATTAACATCTAAGATAAACCTTAGCATACACTTTCCACACGGACAAGCAAGGGAGTTCTAGAGACCTATCTGAGCTCAAACTCCCTTCTCGCCGGGAGAGAGCCCGAGGGGGCTAGAGGATATTAGAAGCTCAGGGCTGTCTTTCGGGACAGCATGCCAATTACGCTTTGTTAATCATCAGCTAAGTGTGAACTCTTAAAAGAAGATATTTTGAAAAAAAAAAAGCTGGTAGCTGGCACCCATTGATTTTCATTGTATTTTTCCTACTAAGGAAGTTATTATTTTATTTGTGTGCTTGTTAGCAATTGTTGTTTCTGCATCTTTTGTTGTCTGCATCTCCATGAGCTGCTTTTCAGACAAATAAAAGACGTTCTTTGACCTCAAAGTTGTCATCATCATCAAACTGAACCACAACGCTGACATTTTCGGTCCCTGTCTGTGGTTCCATCAACTTTGAGTCTATAAAATGCATCTCCTACTTTGTTGACTTCTCTTCCGTCAGACCTGGCCTTAACTACTATGTCCTTAGATGAAAAAAATAAAGTACAGTGTACTTATTTTGTTCATATTGTATTGCATGAGACTTATGCTCTTGAACATGGCTGAGGTTAGGGACATGTTTGGTGGTACAAGTAGATTTAAGGGTTAGTTAATGTTTGAGGAATAGGTCAAATGTATAATTATAGGTGTTCTTACATGCAGATAATATAAAAATATGGCCACACTTTATCTTGATGGTCCGTTTGTTGAATTTAAGTTACATTGCATCTACATGCCAACTAATTCTCATTAGATTAGAAGTAGACTGTTAGGTTGGGGTTAGGGTTAGTGTAAGTTGACATGTATTTGCAAAGTTTCTTATAGTCAGTTAAATGTCTGTTTAGCAGCAGTACCAACATATATTAGGCAGACAGTCTACTAATACTCAAATGGACCATTAAAATAAAGTGTTACCAAAAATAGAAGTATAAATACAGTGTAGTTGTACAGTGCTCAGCATAATTGAGTACACTGTTGAAAATGAATATTTTTTATTAATTTCACAGTGAATATAGGCAATGTATTTTAGTGAATTTAAACAAAACAGATGTATTAAACAGATATAGTTATTCAAATACTATTTAGTCACCGAACATCTTTAGAAATTGAAAGATAATACAATTAAATTCAAGCAAAATATTACAAAATAAATTACAACCTACAATTTCAACTGAATTTATCAATTTTATTTGTTTCTCTTGATTTTTTCCTCATTTTTACATTTGTATTTAATATTTTTCTATAACGTAAACATTTGGGTGTACTAGTTTTTGGACCGTTATCGTAAGATATTTTGCTAGATAAGCTCCAGATTTGGCTTCAGTACTGACTGAACTTGTATATGCGCAAATATAATATTGTATAGCTTCCTATTAAAAATATAAATTTAAAAGATACATTTGTGTGGGGTGTACTTGTACTGTATATGCTGAGCACTTTATATACAGTGTAATAGCATTGATCTGCATAAGTAAGCACTACTAAACAATTAATTTAAATGAAAATGCGTAGTAATTAAGGCTACAAAACATAAAGATTTACCCTTATGTAAATAACGAAGATTTTCACAGTTTTGCTTTGAAGTTTTTAGTAATCTACAATAAAAAAGTTCATTGTAAAGAAAAGTTGGATGTTCTTCATGGAACCATCAATGCCTATCCCAAAGTTTGAAATGTCTATTGAATAGAGTGTAACCTCTGATTTAATATTGCAATGTTTTAATGCAATATGAGTTTAACTCTGAATAATAGTCTACATGTAATGTGCATTTTATTGTGTATGCCCATACACCCAAAGAACTTCACAATCATGAGGGGAGTCTCTCCACACCACCACCAGTGTGCTGCATCCACTTGGATGTTGCGATAGGAGCCACAGGACAACGGCGCCTATTGGTGGAGAGGAGAGACCGTGATAGAGCCAATTTGGTGGATGGGGATGATAAGGAGGCCATGATGGGTAAGGGCCAATGAAGGCCAATTTAACGTTTCATCCAAAAGATGGTGCTCACTGACAATGCACCACACTTTGTCACAACAGTGCAGGAAAATCATTTAAAAGTAACATTGTTTTGCTGTTCTTGTTAGCAAAACCACAAAACGTATAATTTTCATATCTCCATAATCCCAACTGAATGTCAATCTGTTTGATTTTGTTAGTCATGGATAGTTCAGCACTTGCAGGAAATGAAAACATTTGTTTGGCAGATATATTAACAGCACAGAGCTTGTATAAATTGACTGGTTGATGAAAATATAACCTGTCTCTGGCTGAGACCTTTTTGACATGAAGCTCAGATCTTACTCTGCAAGAACAAACTGCTCCTGTGTTATGTAATCAGTGAGATTCATATTCTGAGGTGTTGAACCCAGACGTCTGCAGTCAGCAAGGGAACCAGGGAAACGGCACGCAGCAGCATAGGTTTAGATAGGGAAACGCTCTGTGTCCACACTGCCTGGAAAATTGATAGGATTTTTTGCTGTAGTAAAATATTTTGCACATTGATTCGCTAGTTGCAATTATTAGAAAAAATAAATTTTATATATATATATATATATATATATATATATATATATATATATATATATATATATATATATATATATATATATATATATATATATACAATGTTGTTGCATCTTTATAAACTTTATAGTTTGTTTCTGACACATTAATGAAAATTGTCTTGAATCAAGCAAGTGTTTTTAATATGAATATGTTAAAATATAAAAAAAGCTTTTACATTTTTTGATTTGCTTGTTTGTTGGTTGGTCTGTTAGTTCATTCATTGGTTTGTTCGTTGGTTAGTTCATTACTTTGTTTGTTGGTTGGTTCGTTAGTACGTTGAATTGTTTGTTGGTACGTTGGTTGGTTGATTGATTTGTTTTTGTTCATTCATTCGTTCATTTATTTGGTATTTTGTTCGTTCATTTGTTCGTTTGTTAATCCATTGGTTCTTTTTTTCCTTCTCATTCTTCCTTCAAAAACTTTAATTATTATCCATCTAATTTGTTTTGTTTATTTAAATAAAAATGCATTAATTCAATTCACTAAATAATGTATTAATTAATTTGGTTGCTTTTATTTATTAATTGAATTATTTAAAATTTGAAATAGATATTTTGAAAGGGTTACTATTCACCTCTAAATTTTGCAGTATTTTGCAATAGTAAAATGGATGAATTGATAAATTCACAGAAATAAGATAGTCCATGGTATATATTTAAAAACGTATATATTCATCAACATTGTACTACTATTATTAAAAATGGTAATCTATGCATATTATTCCTACTTTCCCCAGTGTGAATAATCCACAGTACACAGAGAGGAGATCCGTATTATTGCTGGAGCTCCCTTTCCACTCACTGCATAATCCTGCTCACAAGAGACCTGAACAACACCTGTCTAATCTATCTGACATTAGCACACAGCAATGACTGCATTCATTCTTATTATGTAAGGGCTCCTTTTCTACCGTTTCCAACAAGAGTTTAAACAACACAAGCACTTCCATAATTGAAAACAATTTTTGATCAAAGTTTCTTTATTTGCATTGCATCAAAAGTCAGAGCTCAATTAGAAAGAATTTATACTCTAATGGTATCCATAAACATTATACATAATAGTAAAAGGTAGTCCAATGTTGTCAAAAGATTAATGATAGTTTGCTGTGGGTTCCATTGATATTTTCCTATTGGAATGTAAGATAGAGATTAAAAAAAAGTGAAATAATGCTTTTGGTAAATATAACAATGCTATTTTGCTCTACAACATCTCACTGTTACTCAGTCACCCTGCTGCGGGGGATTTTCAACCAGAACTAACCAACGGATGTGGCGCGTTGAGCTAAATACATCCAAAAAATTAACAAAATGGCTGTCTATCCTCAGTGAAAGCTTGGATGCATGATCTTCTCTGTCATTAAACACAACAACAACACTATTTCTACAACCTGTCTCCTGCACAGAGGGAACACTATGTCTGTTTAAAATCTAGTCTAAAAACAGTTCTTTGCATTAGCATTAACTTCAAACACGAATGCATAATGTTGAAATACAAATCCACTAAAGGATTGTTATGCTGTGTTCACACCAGACGTGGCATGCGAGAATAAATCACGCTATGTTGCTGTCAATAGACGCATGAACATTTTGAGTTTACTAGCTTCATTTGCACGTCAAATTGTTTCATTGCTAAATGGCTAACAATTTAATGAGAGAGTAGCTGTGCTTTATGTGCTTTAGGAAGGCTGAAAAACAGTGTAGATTTGTTCCGTGCAGTGTCTGAGTGCACTGTCCTTTCAGAGGTGCACCCAGCTCTGTGAGTTCATAAACTCTTCCAGGATACTTGGATGATGGAAGCTTTTAGCGATGCTTTTGACTGAACCGAGCCCAGTTTGATGAGCTGTTTGCAGGATTGTCAGCAGGAGGATTTCTCCTCAGGACACCAACTGCAGGTGCTACATCATAATCACGCCCACACTAGAGCAAGCTCCTGGTTAGTTAATGTGGCATGAATGTCCGCTAAAGTTCAGATTTTCCAACTTGAGCGAATCCCGCGTTAAATTCACAAAACGCTCTATTCGCACCACAGGATGTTTATTCGTATCTTTTTATTGACTTAACATGTAAATCACTTACGCTTGATGCTTCTATGTCTGGTGTGAACGCACCATTAGGCTGCTTTGATCAGAGCAACAGAACACGGGAACACTTTCCAATAAATCTCTATAATTTAATGTTAGTCTGTCTGAAGCAGAGGTTTACATAATCTTGGACCCGGCCTGCATTCAGAGCAGATGGTTGTCATGGTCAGAAGCATGATATTAATGTATCAGCAAGTTATGTCTACCACATACATTTTTTTGAAAAGCCCTGCTGTTGATTTGACATCATCCCTGCTCCACTCTATTGCTAGCTTTTTTACCAATGCCCAAACCTGGAAATGAAACTTTGTTTATCATAATTTCTTGTGAACTAATATTTTTCTGTTTAAGGCTCTATACCAAAACCAAATGCCAAATGTTTGACATTTCAGGATAGCGGATTAGCAACTGTCCATCTATAATTAAAGGGATAGTTCACCCACAAACAAAAATTTACTCACCCTTAAGTGGTTTCAGACCCTTATGAATTTCTTTTCTTTTTCTGTTGAACCAAAAAAATATATTTTGAGAACTTTAGCAACTGGTAGCCATTCACACCCAAAGTAGAAAAAAAATACTACGAAAGTCAATGGCTACCAGTTTTCCTACATTTTACAAAGCGCTTTCTTAGACTCAGATACATTTGAAACAAGTGGGGGCACTGATTTATTTTTTGAAAGTGAACGAACAAAGGTTAAAAATGTGCATTAGGTCATAGGTGAGGTTGTGATGATTGAGATGTATTGTGACCAAGACAAATGACAGTAATCTACATCACAAGAGCAACAGGTGTTTGGTCATGGTTTTAATGTTTAATATTGTCCAAGGGTCTCAGGTTTCTTCTCATCTGTGTGTCTGCAACACTGATAAATGAGATTCTACTCTCTTCAGGTCTCATTAGAAATCAAATATAATTAGAAAAATTATATCCTACAGCCAAAACGTCTGGTGTCGAGTAAAAATCACACAAGTGCACAGCTTCATTTAAAAATCATAAAAGAATGCAATCAAAATGCAAATACTTTCTTTTATATTTAAAGTGTTCTGGATTTGGCCTTTTCTTTTCATTTTTCCCACAGGAAGCCCATCTTAACTCCATCAAACTCCTTGATCAGATTCAAAGAACCAACCTAACTCAATATTCTATCCTTGTTGCAATTTATTCAATGTTTTAAGTCTTCATGGAATGAGATTTTATATAGTTTAAAGGATAATCCTACTCAGATTTCAATCTTATCTTGCATTGCATGCATCAAAAGCTCTATTTCCTGAATTTAATGCTGGCATCTTTGTGGATGAATCCCCTCCTGTGTGTGTGTGTGTGTGGAGGAAGCTTATCAAGATTTGGACTGATCTTCGATTTCACCAAATTGGGAATATATGATAAACCAACACAACCAATATATGATAAACCTGCCTCAACACAACGCAACATTTTTCTTGACTTTGAATGTGTTTGCATTATGTACACACATTTGGATCCAAAATATAAAATGGCTCTATTACAGGAAATGGTTTTATAGCACCCAGAGGATTAGTGTGTTCAAGGCAAATGGCCTCGGAAGATGTGTGTTTTTAGAGCACTTTGCCTTTGTGGATCAGATAGTGAGAAAATGTCTAAGAAAACAACGTGAGAAGGCCTGTAAATCTATTAATCAGGCATCTGAAAGATTGCTTACTGACATTGACATTTACCCAGATGGTGTATTTGTGGGTTTCAGTTTCTTAGAAAGTGAATAAAATTAATCTGACCTACCTGCTCGCCCACTTAGTACATACAAAATGACACTGTTGATATTTATGAGCATGCATGTAGTAATATCTTTGACCTTTAGAAGTGAAAACCATAACGCAATATGTGATGAATGAAGAGAGAATGAACGAATGAATGAAAGGAATGCCTTTTTTTCATGGCTGTCCGGTTGAATGGAGTGTATCGGTTGTATATCTCGCCCGCTGATGCCCGATTTCTCATATGTCAGATTAAGAAAAAAGTTTTCTGTGGGAGAAATGAGGCAGATTTGGGTTGAAGGTGGCTCTCCGTTGAAATTCATCAACATCATTTCAGAAAGCCTTTTCCTTATTATTGAGCTATACGCTGTATGACCTGTCATCTTGATTGAATGTAGAGCATCCGTATGGCAGTTCACTGAACCCCAGTCTAATTCTCATTCAGCTTCTGCTCTGTTTACTTTTACTTCGAAAAGCAAATCGCCTGTTTGGTTTGATCTTCTTTTATATTTTCATTTGACTATTCCTTTCAGTCTTCCCCGCAGCGACTCCCTGCTCATGTACAAATGACACCAATCTTCAATTATGTGGCTTGAAACACTTGACTGGAAGCCAGTTATTAATATTCATTCACAAAAATAAGCCTCTGCTGGATATACTGTACAGCGGAGTCCAGAAGTTTGAGACCATTACTGAAAACGCTTCTGTTTTGCATAATTTAATACATATTTTAGCATAATTTGAGTCAAAAGTTGAAGCATTTTTTATGCATTGCAGAATTTTGGGTCCCACTTTATTTTGATGGTCCGTTTGTTGAATTTAAGTTACATTGCATCTACATGCCAACTAATTCTCATTAGATTATAAGTAGACTGTTTGGTTGAGGTTAGTGAAAGTTGACATGAACTTGCTAAGCAATTAAATGTCTGTTGAAGGAGCCATATCAACAGATATTAGGCAGACATTCTACTAATACTTAGACCATCAAAATAAAGTGTTTCAGAATTTCATAGTATTTAGTAGCTCATGTTTTGTTTTAATAATAGCAGGCCTGTGTCTGAAAGTGTCTGATTAATGTAATTGCAAAGACATCATAGCTGAAGATTGTGTGGACATGTTTTCTTCAACATGTTAGTGTTTGTGTGTGTGCCTTGTATTCCTTACATTGTGGGGACCAAATGTTTCCACAGATATAGCAACACTTGTAAATTTTGACCTTGAGGGGACTTTTTCTAATCCCTGTGAGGAAAATGGCTCATAATTTAAACAGAATGATGTCTTTTGAAAATGTTAAAATGCTAAATGTTTCCTGTGAGGGTTGGAATTAGAGAGGGTTGTAGTGGAAGGATAGAATGTAGTTTGTAAAAATCATTATGTGAAGTTTATTTATAAACTAATTTTGAGAGAATCATGTGCCCATGATTGTCCGCAGCTGATCCCGCATTAGCTAATGCATGATTCACCAGTCAGATGATTCCTAACTTACTATAAATAACCAGAGTGTCTTATCTTAGACATCTTCATTTGAAAGAGTCCCCCCTTCCTCCCCTTCTCTTCCCCTTTTCCTTGACAGGGCGGCACGGCGTCCCAGTGGTTAGCACTGTTGCCACACAGCAAAAATGTCGTTGAATTAATACTAAAACATTGCGTACGGACAAAGCTGTAAATGTGACAAAGCTGTAAATATGACATACTGCATGTGAGGAATCCTACGTATATTCTCTTTGTATATCCGAATTAACGTGAAACTGAGCACACGTGCACAAGCGCAAAGCCCCTCCCTGCCTCCTGCCCCATATAAATATGGTAATGACTCCACTTTGGCAAAACCAAATGAAAAAGCAAAAGCAAGCAAAAAGAGAAACGTCAAAGAATGTGAATTGGAGGTGGTCCTATTGGAGGTAGACCGGAGAAAAACTGTTATTTGCAAGTTTCTCCTCTGGAATTAATAACAAAAGAAAAAAAAAATAGAGTGGGAATAGACGCGGTTAACGCAGTGGGGTCTGAACATCGCACTGTGACTAAACTAAAAAAGAAATGGTCCGATGTAAAGGTGCAGGTTAAGAGGAGAACAGTGGCGCATCATCAAAGTGTGGACCGAACAAGCGGGGGACCAGGGGATGCTGAACTTACACCCTTTGAGGAGAGAGTTGCCTCAATTGTGGGCGACACTTTACTGTCTGAAGTAGTATCCGTGTCTGTGGGAGACACCGATGTATTAGAGGAACACTTTATTAGGGCAGTATAGCAGCACCCCTCTGCTCTTATCAAGGCAGCGCCACCGGCATTTCAGCTGCCCAATCGCATTTGAGCGACACATATTATTTGCACATTTATTGAATGGAGATGATTCCGATTCACGTATGCAAATTCGTCTTCAGATGGCATCTTCATAGCAATGTGCATGCAGTTGATCGCTCCGATTACATCGGGGAAAACCGGCCATAGCTGCAAATTGCTCTTTAATGTTTGGCTGGTTAACTGCATGGTATGGAAACCTTTTATACCTGCTAGACATGCGGATGATCCCATCCCATACAGCTGGCATTGCACTGCTCAAAGATGACTGGCTTAACCCCGAGCGGTCTGCCAGTTCCCTTTGTAGAGAACCAGTTGCCAGGACACTTTGTTGGTGCGATACTTTGTAGAGTGAAATTTAACATAATTGCCTCCAGGAGTCGCCAATGGAAATAAAACAAACACACAAGAATTACAAGTATGCCAGACATGAAGTTGGCACAGACCAATGCACATTCTCACGTTAATTTCATCGTTAGTAAATCCAAACGTGAGCGTGAAATCTGGTGTATGCAAAGTTTTTGTGCGTACGCAACGTTGATACATGGGGCCCCAGGTCTTTACCTAATCAGTTGACATTTCTGTGCGGAGATTACATGTTCTCCCCATGCTCACGTGGGTGTCTACTGGGTTCTCCAGTTTCCTCCCACAGTCCAAAGACATGCGACATAGGTAAACTAACCAAACCAAATCGACACCATAAATGAGCTTTTAATCAGCAGTATATCTTCATAGCGATCCTTAATCTCCCATTTGCCTTAACAAGCAGGGGAGTTCTCCTGACCTACCTGAGCTCAAACTCCTCTCTCGCCCTGCAAACGGGAGGTAGCTCCGAGCTCTCTCCCGGGACAGCATGCCAAACAAGTTTTATAATCAATCATCAGCTAAACTCTTGAGGTTTGTGTAAATTTTAAACTTGGGATCAGTGAGGTCTTTCATTGTTAGTCTCATATGCTCACAAAGGTTTTGGATTTATTTAATTATAAATGGAGTAAATGTGAAATACCTACATAAATGCCTGCTTTCTTTTAGTTTTAGTACATTTTAATCATTCTATATGTATATCTGGTTTTCAAGAACATTTCTTATGATTAGCAGTGTTGGAAATCCAAGTAGCAAAGAATTCTGGCCCAAATTTGGCATAAAGTTGGCACAGCAGGCATTCGTCTGGCACTGGCATACAGCATGTGAGCCACACATGACCTAGGTTTTGCAGAGGTGGCACCGTCTGCAAGGCGGCATATAAACTTAATCAAATGAAATATTTGGCCCTGTGTTAATTTATATGTGGTCCATGTAAGTTTGGCCTATCTTGACCCACTTTTAAAATACATTTATTTTTGAGTAAAGAAAAAAATTACCAATCGGGTCAGATCGGGCCCAGATATGGTCCATGTTTGGCCCTTGTATGGAAGCCAGATTTGGTCCAATCGTGTACTGTAATTCACTGCGGCACGTGGGTCAAACAAAAGCTGAATGTTGCTATGTGGGATGCTTGTGCTTCTTTTCACGAATCTTTTATAAAAAACTACAAAACAGCGTTTATTTGAAATTCTATATTAATTTCATGAATATTAATGTCTATATTGTTGATAGACTGATTATTGCAAACACAAAATGTTTGACTGCTTGTTTATGTTTTGAGAAGTGTTCTGTCAAGAGCCTCCTTGTCCTCAGAAGAACAGGTTGAAGTGTAAGGTAGAGTAAACTCGACTGTGAAAACATGTTGACAGTCTTTCCCTTCTGTCTGTCTTAATCTTAAGTACATAGCAGACTTTTTCAAGATCAAAACGGCAGTAACAGCTCTTTTCCATTTTAATTCAATCTTTAGTGTACGTTTTCCTCATAACTGGTAGTGAAAGTGTGAGATCTGATCACATACATAATTACAACATGCATCACTTTTTATTTGTCACCCACTTGTAAATGTGTACAGGTTGATGGGACATTTACTAGACCACATTTTCCATTGAAAACTTTTAAATGTATTTTGGCCATTTATTTACACACCAATGGCTTAAGGAACACTGTTTTCTGGGCCTGCAAATGCTAACTTTCAGAAACAAGTTTCAAAATGGCAGTTTTAACCCCAAACCTTACCCATACGATTCTCATTTCCTTGTAAAACACAAAAATGTTATTTTGAGAACCATGATTTCATGTGTATTACATGATGTTATATACAGTTGAAGTCAGAATTATTTTTTTTTTTCAAAGTCTACAGAACAAACCATCGTTATACAATAACTAATCTAATTATCCTAACCTGCCTAGTTAACCTAATTAACTAAGTAAAGCCTTTAAATGTCACTTTAAGCTGTATAGAAGTGTCTTGAAAAATATCTTGTAAAATATTATTTACTGTCATCATGACAAAGATAAAATAAATCAGTTATTAGAAATGAGTTATTAAAACTATTATGTTTAGAAATGTGCTGAAAAAAATCTTCTCTCCGTTAAACAGAAATTGAGGAAAAAAATAAACGGGTGCTAATAGTTCAGAGTGGCTAGTAATTCTGACTTCAACTGTATATCTTGAGCTATTTTTCTTGAATCTGTGTGAACGAGGTATTGTTCAATAGTATATGGATGCAGCCTTGATGATGCAAGCTGAGACTGCATGTCTCAGTGATGCAATGTCAGACACAATGCACCCAATGGAGCTAGCGATGTCACTGTCAGGGGTCAGGGGTGGGGTTAGGCGGGCACATTAAAAAACATTAGATCCAGCTCAGATCCAGACATGCATCCAGACCCCTCTCGAATTGTTCTGAATAGGTATGTAAAACCTTTCAAAACTGAAAATGTTGGCAGACTTGTAAAAACTCCTGATGTTCGATTTGTCTTCTGGCAAAAAAAAAAAAAAGAATTAGTTAGGATTGGGATGGTTTATAGGGGATATTTGCCAAAGAATGTCATTCAAACCTGTGTGACTTGCTTTGTCAAATTAATGAAGTACTGGAGTTCAAAACACATTTGTACCCGACTGATTTTCATTAAGTACACACAGTATTACACAATGTTTTTTTTTTTTATTTACTTACGGTAAACTGCTGTATTTCAGGGCAGCAAGGTGGCTCAGTGGTTAGCACTGTTGCCTTATAGCAAGATAACTGGTTTAAGTACTGGCTGCAGTTGCCATTTCTGTGTGAAGTTTGTATACTGGGTGTTTCCCAGTACTGGGTCGCAGCTGGAAGGGCATCCGCTGTGTAAAAAATATTCTGGATAAGTTGGTGGTTCATTCTGCTGTGGTGACCCCTGATGAATAAAAGAACTAAGCCGAAAGAAAATAAATGAATGAATGAATGAATGCTGTATTTCATTAACTTATACAATGTTAATACATCAGCATACTACATCATACATTGCTTGCCATTGTAGCCTATTGCCATTGCCGTTTGTTCTTTTTATTTGGGCTGTCAAATTTGCCTTTTTGCAAAGAATTAGATCCAGAATAAGAAATGCTTTGATTAAATTTATGTTGAATTCTTGACATTTTTCAAATTGTGGCTGAAAACTGAAACACTTAAAAAAATTAAAAAATAAAATACTGTAAATATTAGGAAACACATGTAAACCAAAATCCTGTCAAATCTATTGGGAGTATAAGACATAGCCACTATTGACCTCCTCCATCCATGCTGGCACAGAACAACACAGACCTTCCACCGTTTTTATAAGGTTTGCAGACTGATTGCTAATTGAAGATTTGTGTGAAGGAGTGTCAAACCAGTGCTTCAGTGATTTTAATACTGATCTTGGTAGTTTCTAATAGTTAGATGGTTTCTGTTTGGTTACCATATCTAAAACAATGGAGTTTGAACTGCTTGAATAACATCCGTGTTAACTGTTTTGAAAAATATTGGGGAAAATGTGTCAATCCAATGAGAAAGAGTTTACACATTTGCAAGATATGTCTTCGGCTCTGCTGGGACCGTGATGAGGAAAATGGAGTGGATCCTAGTGTCTTTACCCAGGTCAAAGTAAACAAGAAAAACTGTAATATCACTACAATATTAGATCCACTGTAAATGCTGCTCTCTAAATGTAAAGATGTAAACACCTTAATCAAACTTTTGCTGTCATGTAGGATTTTCACAGCGTATGATTTTTGCCGCATTTTGTGACAGGATAGTTTATACACACATGGCTGTTTAATGCTGTTCTCTGCACCTACCAAGTCTCTGCATCCACCGAGAAATGTAGAGGTTTTTTCTCTCTGTGTGCGGTATCAAATTCCATTAAAACTACACTCTTCCAGCAGTTCCTCAAATCCAATATCTCGTTTGTCATGGGGGGCATACATGAAATGTTCCTGAATGAAAGTGAAAGAGGCCAAACTGCAGTTTCACGAGTTCACACTTGCAACAGTTTCAGAATAAAGCATATTTGGCGTGCTGTCCGGGGAGAGGGCTCTGAGCTCGGGGAAGACACCTAAACTCGAGTCATTCCTCTTATCAGGAAACAAAGAGGAATAGGGATTCGAGCGAAGTATCTAGCCCGGCCCCAAAACGCTCCCCCCGGGATAGTAATGCTTAAGAGGTGAGGTGACGGGGTGGTGGAGGGATGCTAAAGTCGTAAGATGCTGCAGGTAAGACAGCTTTGGTATATATAGGGGTTTGGTCAAGAACTGATTGGATAATAGAATAATTGTCAATGACGTATTTGATACTGAAACTTCTGCGCGTGCTCCTCCCGAAATTTGTTTATCAAACATCACTTCACGAGTTCACACTTGACACAGTTTCAGAATAAAGCGTATTTGGCGTGCTGTCCGGGGAGAGGGCTCTGAGCTCGGGGAAGACACCTAAACTCGAGTCATTCCTCTTATCAGGAAACAAAGAGGAATAGGGATTCGAGCGAAGTATCTAGCCCGGCCCCAAAACGCTCCCCAAAAATTGCTTAATTTGTTACAGGACAGCAGCCAGACAAGTGGGTGAGCCCCCCAAAATTTGCTGACCTTTAAAATTTGGAGGGGTGCTGTTAAGCTGATGGTTGTGCTTTGCAAGGTGTGTGTCTCGGGAGGAGGCAGTAACTGTATTGATGGTGATGCGTTAAGTGTCTCCAGCAGGAGTCGTCGCTCCCACGGGAGACGGGCGTCTCCCATAGGAGCGGTCACTGCGCTGGCAGTGGTGGTAAGGTGTACTTCTCCCATGGGAGCTGTCACTGCACTTGCAGTGGTGCATAATTAAGGTGTACGTCTCCCGAGGGAGCTGTCACTGCGCTTGCAGTGGTGCATGATAAGGTGTACGTCTCCCATGGGAGCTGTCACTGCGCTTGCAGTGGTGCATAATTATAAGGTGTACGTCTCCCGTAGGAGCGGTCACTGCGCTTGCAGTGGTGCATAATGAGGTGTACGTCTCCCATGGGAGCGGTCACTGCACTTGCAGTGGTGCAAAATTTTGTAAAGGTGTACGTCTCCCGTAGGAGTGGTCACTGCACTAGCAGTGGTGCATGATAATGAGGTGTGCGTCTCCCGTGGGAGCTGTCACTGCACTTGCAGTGGTGCGTAATTGTAAAGTGTACGTCTCCCGTAGGAGCGGTCACTGCGCTTGCAGTGGTGCATAATGAGGTGTACGTCTCCCATGGGAGCGGTCACTGCACTTGCAGTGGTGCATAATTTATAAAGGTGTACGTCTCCCGTAGGAGCGGTCACTGCGCTTGCAGTGGTGCATAATGAGGTGTACGTCTCCCATGGGAGCGGTCACTGCACATACAGTGGTGCATAATATATAAAGGTGTACGTCTCCCGTAGGAGCGGTCACTGTACTAGCAGTGGTGCATAATAATGAGGTGTGTGTCTCCCGAGGGAGCGGTCACTGCACTTGCAGTGGTGCATAAGATGTACGTCTCCCGTGGGAGCTGTAACCGCACTTGCGGTGGTGCATAATTATAAAGGTGTACGTCTCCCGTAGGAGCGGTCACCGCGCTAGCGGTGGTGCATAAAAAGGTGTACGTCTCCCGTGGGAGCAGTCTCTGCGCTTGCAGTGGTGCATAATAATGAGGTGTGCATCTCCTTTTGGAACGGTTATGCAGATGCTGTATTAGCGTTATTAAAATATATTATGCAAAGTGTATTTCGAAGGAAGTGTCGTGTCAATGAAGGAATGTGTTTTGAATAAGGGTTTGATGGGCTTTTCTAATGTGAGAGCGGTCGGCTCGAATGTAGCACTTAAAGGCCTGTGAGGACCAGCGTCCGAGTGTTTGGATCTGCTGCTCTGATAGACCATTTTGTGCTGCAGTGGTGGCTGCGCCTATTCTGAAGGAATGGCTGGAGAAATTGTCAGCTGGAAAGCCCGACTTAATTAGGACGCATTTAAGATGCTTCTGGAACCAGAAACGAGTGACTGGGCGATTGCTATCGTCTGTAAAAAGGGGGTCTGAAAGGGAAGTGGCTTGTGATCTCCTGATATGTGAAAATGCTAGCAGTGTTTGGTATGGATGGATAGGTGATTGAAGGTTGAAAATGTAAATGTAATGGCCTCTTTTTGCTTGATCAGTTTTGCTTTGTTTAATGAGGAAAGAAATGGTTTCGTTATCCAGCGTTACTAGATCGGATATGGTGGGATGAATGTTTGGGTTGAACCCTGATGTAATGGTGAGTTCTGAACACCTTAAAAATCCGAAGAAGGCTAAAATAAACATGGCGTCGAGAGTACGTGCTGTGTGGATTGATTCGTATCCTTTGCGAAGAGTGGATATGCATTTAGTGAGTGTTTTCAGTGTTATGGGTTGTCGGGTGTCATGACGTGTGGGGTGGGTTCTCTGTATGCCTTTCAAGAGAAGAGTTGTTTGCGAATTAGCTATGTGAGGTGCAGGGGCGCCGTAAATTAGTTTGTGGAAAAATTGAATTCCACTCAAATAGCCTTTAATGGAATTGATCTGGAGTTTTTTGATAATTGTGAGGTAGGATATATAAGATGAAATGGAAAGTAGAGAAAAATCAGGAAACAGTATGTTATGACATGCATGGAATGTTTTAAAGCTTTTCCATGCTGTTAAATATGACTGCAGGGTTCTAGGAGCCACTGCCTGAAGGATAAAGTCGAGAGAGGCTCCAAGCAGGTTTTTTAAAGGATGATCTATGGGAATATCAGCTCTGAATAAGGAGGGACTTGGATTGGAAACTGATCCGCCTCTGGTGCCAAATGTCTGAATTTCTGGAAGGCAAAACGAGAGAGAGAGTCAGCAATTTGATTTTTGGACCCAGAAATGTGATTTGCAGTTAAAATAAACTGGTCACATGCTGAGATCCAAGTTAGGCGTCTTAGTAGGGGAATTAGTGCTAGCGAATTTGAACGGCCTTTATTTATACAGTGAACGGTTGCTTCATTGTCACAGTGAATTATGATGCGGGAAGAGGACCATTCTTTACCCCATAGGGATGCAGCGACGACTAGTGGGTAGAGCTCGAATAGCGCCGATGATTTTAGTGGTTGCGGCAGGTCTAATAGCTGGGGCGGCCAAGTGGACGCGAACCAGCGTCCTTGATAGTAGCCTCCGAATCCGATTGACGGGGCGGCGTCGGTGAATAAATTAATGTCTGCTGGGGAGGATATTAGGTCGCTGTAAAAGAAGGAGAGACCGTTCCATTGTTTGAGGAATAATATCCATAAACGGAGTTCGTTTAGGCTATTGTCATCGATGGATATAATATCCTCTAGACCGTGAGCTGAGGACGCGAGAAATAAGAGATGAGAAATAAACGAGCGGCCTTGGGGAATTATGCGCATTGCGAAATTCAAATGGCCGAGAATTGATAATAGCTCACGCTTAGAACAGAGGGGACTGTCTAATAGGGAGGAAGCTACCTGGATCGTTCGATCAATTTTTTCCTTTGGTAGGGACGCTTGGAATTTATTGGAGTCTAATTTGATGCCCAAGAATTCGATTGAAGTGCTTGGACCGGCGGTTTTTTCCTCGGCGAGGGGAATCCCGAGTTCAGCGAAAACCTTCTGAACTGTCAAAAGGTGCGCGGCTGGTATAGCGTCTGGTGGTGAGATGATTAGGAAATCATCTAGTAGATGTATTAGATGCGGGATTTCGTAGTTATTGGAAAGGATCCAGCAGATTGCTTCCGACAGCGTATCGAAAATCTTTGGACTACTTCTGCAACCAAAGGTTAGGCGGACGGAAAAATAATAATTTTTTCGCCAAAGAATGCCGAAAAGGTGCCAAAAGTCAGGGTGGATGGGCATGACTTTAAAGGCGGACGTTATGTCGACTTTAGCCATCCATGCGCCGCGACCCGCGATTTTAATTAATGAAATAGCTTGGTCGATGTCATGATAAATCATTGAGTACTCTTCCAGAGGGATGAGACTGTTGATACTAGGAAACGGAGAGTTATGCGGGGAGGAGAGGTCGATTATTAAGCGTTTTTTATCGGAGAATTTCCTAGTGGCGATGCCAATAGGACTGACGCGATAAACTCTGAAAGGAGGTGCGGAGAAAGGACCCATCATGAAATTTTCGTCTACTTCTTTTTTGATTAGACGGTCGACGACGTCGGGTTCGGCGAGAGCGGACTGAAGATTTGGACAAATAAAACTACAGGTGGGTAGGCTAATGACACCTGGATGAAAACCTGAAGACAGACCCGTTAATAGAAATTCGGTGAATTTGGGATCGGGATGTTTGAGCAGTTCCGATTTTAGGCGAGAAACATTCACAGGAGTCGATAGGTACTTTCTGGTATTTTTATTTACAGATTTTCTCACTGGACATACTGTGCGGGCGTGAGCGCCGCCGCAGAAATTGCAAACATGCAAAAAACGACATTTCTGTCTCTAGCACCTGCCGCTATTGAAGCCGGTGCACGGGCTGGCGGAGGCTGGGACAGAAGAGCTGTGATCAGAAAAAAGGGGCGGAATATTTGGGTTTGAAGGGACGTAACTGGTAGATCTGGGCTGGGCTGGGTCGGGGAGGGGAGGAGGGATGGGATTTATGAATGGGCATGATTCTGTGTGGTGGGTGGTGGATCGACAGACCGCGCAAGATATACTGCGGCAACCGAGAAAGACTTTATTATGGAGATCTGTGTCTATGGCTCCCCAGAATGAGGTCTGGTTCCATTGTGAAATGCGAATGGCGCATTTAGCGGAGAAAAGGCGGTGGTATGTATAGAAATGAGAGCCTCCGTATGAGAGCGCGAGCTCAGCGACTATCGCGAGATAATCATTGAGCTCACGCCTCCTGTGGGGATAGACAGAACAAATGACGTCTGTATATCTTGAAAATGCTATTGTGAATTCTGCGAATGATAAGATGCGTGACTGAATGTTAGCTGTGTTTTTTAAGGTTACTGAAAATTGGCCGCAATCTATCTGGCGGTCTGCCGATGTGGGTGAAATGGGTGAGAGGAGAGAAAAAAGATCAACATCCGAACCTGACAGGATTTGGCTCCTGATGGTGTTGGAGACGGGTGGAGGATCCAGGGCGAGGGCGTTGGGTGGAACAGGTAGAGGCGTGGCTGTGGACAGAGAAAAAGACTTAGTGTGAAGAAGTGGCTGTGGGATGTTGGAGGCTAGAGCCGCTTGCGGAGGCATGCTCGCGCTACTGCTGGCCCTAGGATCACCGGTGGGAGGGAAAGAGAAAAGGGGAGGGGCTTCCGACGTTAGTGACGTCAGCGGAGGCGGCCTCACGCTGGAACTTGCGTCGGGGCCTGGAGGAAAGTTGTAAGCTAGGGCCGCTTGCGGAGGCATGCTCGCGCTGCTGACCCTAGGATCACCGGTGGGAGGAAAAGAGAAGAGAGGAGGGGCTGCCGACGTTAGTGACATCAGCGGAGGCGGCCTCACGCTGGAACTTGCATCGGGGCCTGAAGGAAAGTTGTAAGCTAGGGCCGCTTGCGGAGGCATGCTCGCGCTGCTGCTGGCCCTAGGATCACCAGTGGGAGGAAAAGAGAAGAGAGGAGGGGCTGCCGACGTTAGTGACATCAGCGGAGGTGGCCTCGCGCTGGAACTTGCGTCGGGGCCTGAGAAAACCTGGGGAAGAAGAGGAGGAATTAGAGGAGCTGGGTTTTGAGCTGGGAGCTGAGGCGGCCTCGCGCTCGCACTGCTCGCGGGAGCTTGGGAGGAATGGGGAGGCAGGATGTGAATTTGGGCCTGTGCTTCCTGTAGCGACCCTGCGCTTGAGTTTGAAGGGGGGGCTGCGGGCCAAGGATATATTTGAGGATGAGCTTCTGGTGCCGCTAGCGGAGGCAAGCTCACGCTATACTGGCGGCTCGAAGGAACGAGTCCAGAGCCGGCGTGGAGTCCTACTTCCGGGGATTGAGATCCTACGTCCTCTGGACCTTGGGCTCTCCCCAGACTCGCTGACGGCCTGCTGCTGCGTCCGGGTCTGGAAGACTGGTTTCGATCCGGACGCTGGTATGGAGACTTTTGGACCTGGCCGGATTTTTTTCGTGGCTTTGGAAGATGGAGTGATGGAAGGAAGTGGTGCTCCGGATTGCAAGGCGTTATACATAGCCAGGAGGTCCGCCTTGGTGGTTCGGCGCGGAACGGTGACGCCTGCGCTGGCCAATGCTTGGCGGAGGTCGGAGACGGTGTTTATCCCTGTGGCTGGGACGGAGGACATGGCTGAGGCAAATGATGAGGCTGGAGAGGATTGCCTTCTGGGAGATGGAGATGGTGAGCCCCGTCTTGATCGGACAGCCGTGATTCTGGCTGAACGGCGGCCTCGAGGTGGAGCCGCGGGCTGAGCTGATGCGCTCTGCGGGGCTACGGAGCTTTGGGTACCGGCGGGAGATCTCAGAGGAGCCTCGGCAAGGAAGGCGTCGTCCTCTGCGAAGAGATTAATCTCAGACATTCTGCGTCGAAGTTTGGATGCTAAAGTCGTAAGATGCTGCAGGTAAGACAGCTTTGGTATATATAGGGGTTTGGTCAAGAACTGATTGGATAATAGAATAATTGTCAATGACGTATTTGATACTGAAACTTCTGCGCGTGCTCCTCCCGAAATTTGTTTATCAAACATCACTAAATTTGACAAATTAAGAACGATACACCCAAATTTACATGAAACACTGGAGGAAATGTGGTCCATGGCCCTTTAAAAAGCACCTAAATAGTTTTGCATTTTTTTTTCCAGTTGAATAAAATACTATTTACCATTCATACATTTCATCATCAAGGATTCCATAAAATAGTATAAAAATCTTGTCTCGTTCTCGTGAACCCAATTTCTCGGCTCGAGGAGTAAGCATCTCGTCACACCCTTATCATATAATAATAAAAAAATAATAGTAAAAAGTAACAAGGCTGGGATGTCTGGTAATGCTATATACACCCAAAAAGGTTTTTTTTATTTGCTATTTATTCCAAATATACGTATTTAATCTTATTTAAGCTGAATCAACACAATTGAGTTTTTTGGGACAACTTAATTGTTTAATGTCCAATCCACTTAAATTTGTACAAGCAATTAAGTTAACTTCATTTGTGTTAGGACAACGTGAAGCGATTGTGTGGAACCCTTCATTTTTACAGTGTATGCTGTACTATAATAGTGATAACCAGGTATGAGTTTTACTGTAGAATTTTACAGTTTTTCTCCCATTCAAATTTACAGTGGGAAAAAAAGCAGTTTGATTGATCACAATCAAAATTTTGATGAACTATTCTTTAATGTTCAGTGTCCTGAGAGCAGTGTACAGTATAACGTCTAATTTTAGATAGCAACTGTGGATTAAAAGGCCAGGAAGACAGAATATCTAGCATGAAGTGTTAATTGGTCCATAAACACACAATATAGAGAAATTTCTGAATTTCTTAAGCTGATTATATAAACGTTTAAACAAGTTTCAGTGGCAGGCACATTAAACATCTTGTAAAGGGCATGCGAATCATGTTTCAGGCCTCATTAAATTTCTCTTCCTGTTTTCTGAGCTCCTGTTTTCTGTGCATGAAGAACAATTAACTGAAATGTACTGAGTCGCGCTTTAATAGTGGATTTGTGCATTTCCTATTATCAACTTAATTGCAGGCTCTCGCTGATTCATTTCACACGTCTACATCTCATTTTCTAGTGCTGTTGAATACGCTGTTACATGAATATCTCTGAACAAACAGGTATATAGTGCTCCCATGCAACTGAAGGTTAAGTGATTGTTAAAAACAAGACAAAAACACATCCCAGCAAGGTCGCTATCATGAACGAGGTATGATGCAAAAAAACATGATCATTAGCATTCGACCATGGACTCTACATATCGATTGCGGTCCTCTTCAGAATATGCTGATTAGGGGTAGGTGCTTCAAAATGTTAGTGTTCACATGGTGCTGTGAATTATTCATTTGACAACACTGTAAATTTTAAGGTAAAAAAAGACAGCTGTTGTTGCCAGAAATTTACTGTTAAATACTGTAGAGACCATAAAAGTCATGTTTAAAAAAAAAATGAAAAACTACCAAATTTAATCAGTTTATACAATGTTAATTTGGTGTACTAGGATATCCATAATGTACTTTTGTTACACAGAGAAAAACAAATCAAAAGCATGTAGGGATGAGAATAACGTAGGCTCATTCTGAAAACTTCCCCCTATATACATTTTTGTAGATTAAAAATGAATAATGTAACCAGAAGTATGCATGGTTGTTTCGTCTTTAAATCAAACGATATGGTGCAGTATGACGCAGTTCATTTTTACACTTACCAGCTGAGTGCTTACCTCCATATGGATGGCTTTCTGGCTGTTACCAGTTTGTCTAGTGGCTTGCCGTGTTCGTCGGCAAACTTGAGATGCAGAGAGGAGTGAACCATGATGTCGTGAGTTCGTGTCCGGCAAAGAACGGTTCCAGAACAAGTACATAACGGGGTGAGAATGTGGTAAAATTTGAAAATGTGGTAAAAGAATCAGGCTGCTGTGAGGGCTTAAAATCACTATTGATTGGGTTTAGGGTGGAGAGTGGGTCAGTCGATTGATCAGTCAGTCAACAGCGGAAAATTATGCAAGAATAGCAGGCGCGAATGTGTCACGGTTGTAGTTGTGTGCGCACTTCTGGTTCTGTCTGTGTTGTTTTCTACTGTTGCCTACTCCATGTGCGTTTGTTGTGGCATGTCAGTGTTGTTGTGGTCACATGGTTTATTGCTACGCCGATCTGCTGTTCTGATCAGCTGCCCAGCTATGACTAATTACCACAGCTATACCTGAGCGGCAGTCCTTTGTTACATTGTCAGTTTGTTTGTGTTCATGTTACGTTGTGTCTTGTCAGGAATCTCAGTGATCTGTCTCTGGATTTCTGGACTGTTTGCCTGGTTATCGGTTAACCTGTGGACACTTTTGGCTCACGCTTTGCCACGTCTTGTGAACTCTTGTTTTCACTGTTTTTGGACTCTTTTTTTACTTATTATTTTGACCACCGGTCAATAAATAAATAAATAAATACACTTGCATCCTGTATTCATCTCAGTATTATTATTAATATTATTATTATTTACAATGAACAAACAGTTTTTCCACAAGCATAGAAGCATACTAGTATATAGAAGGTGCTGTTTAATGTACACAACTGTTAAACACCATCATGGTAACAATACATGTAAGTAATGTATAAAAAATTAAGTATGATCAGTGATGTAAAGTAGCAAATTACAAATACTCAAATTACTGTAATTGAGTAGGTTTTCTCAGGAATTGTACTTTACTAAGTGGTTTTATATATATATATATATATATATATATATATATATATATATATATATATATATATATATATATATATATATATATATATATATATATATATATATATTTTTTTTTTTTATTATCTGTTTTTTGTCCTGTCTCTGTTATCCTGTTGCACTGTAGAAGCTCTGTCATGAAAACAAATTCCTAGTATGTGAACATACCTGGCAATAAAGCTCTTTCTGATTCTGATTCTGATATATATATATATATGTACATTTCCTTTTATTTGAGTACATTTTTAGTGTTGTATCGGTGCTTTTACTCCACTACTTTCCTTCAACCTGCAGTCACTTACTTTATTTTTTTATGGCGATTGGCTACAAAGTAGACTCAAGTAGTAATCAGTCCTGTGATTTCTGTCCAATCAAATGGCATCATACTGAACTACCTCAAGACACAGAAGACACAAAATTGTTACGTGCATTGACAGACAGACTGTTTAGATCAGGGGTGCCCAAACTTTTTCATATGAAGGGCCAAAGGTAAATATACTAAACTATATTACATTTAAAGTTGTTATAGCCAATTTAAAAATAAATAGAAAGTTTTACTTTAAACCGTATAATCACATTTTTTTTATAGCACAGTGGACTTCAAAGCTGAATACACTAGTCAAGCAGAATCGGCTTTTGTCTCCATTTGCTCACTGATATCTCTGCATTGTGTTTTATCCATCGGGTGACAATATGTGCATTAAAAAAAATCTAATTCATTTAATTGAAACATTTAATTTCCATTAGCTTTTTGGGGCTTAGCAATAAAAAAACAAACAAGCAAGCAAAAACTTGCATTTAATTAGCAATTGCTTACTTACTCCCAGGGCAAGGTGAGTTGTTAGCCCAATGCTCAATCCCAAACTTAGAGGACCAGGACATACACGCATACACTACGGATAATTTAGCTTGCCCAATTCAACTAGAACATTTCTTTGGACTTGTGGGGGAAACCGGAGCACCCGGAGAAAACCTACGTGAACACAGAGAACCTGCAACCTCCACACAGCAATGCCAACTGACCAAACCAGGGCTCAAACCAGTGACTTTCTTGCTGTGAGGTAACAGCACTACCCACTGTGCACTGTGTGCCACTGTGCCACCATCTCTAAAGCCCATCATTCTACTTCTCTTGTCAGATGGGATGGTGGGCCAAATCAAAGGTTACCATGGGCCGACTTTGGCCCGTGGACCCTAGTTTGGGCATCTTTGGCTTAGATGCATATCACTGATGAAAAGATTACGAAAGCCTATTGTATGATGACTGGAATGGCCTATACAATAACAATGCGCTACAGAATATAACGTTTTCACACACATGCATAAATTGTATGTAAACGTATCAACCTTTCACAGTGTAATACTTACTACTCTTGAGTACTTTTAGAAGGGCTATTTTTACTCGTACCTTGAGTAATATTTACAACCAATATTTCTATTCTATTTGCACTACATTTATTATTTCATCTTTATTCATATTGCACAGATTGTGTCAAAGCAGCTTAACATAGACTTTCTAGTAAACTGAAACTTTTAATTGTGTCTAGGAGACACTTGAGCATGAATTTTTAGTACTCTTTCCATTACTAAGCATGATGCAAAGAATTCAGAGAAAATACGTTTACGGATATTCATCGTATATATTTAACAAAGCGTACTGTTGACTAGGTTAAAGATTTTTACCATAGCGGTTTTTTTTACAGCGTTTTATAACCATTGAAATCACAGCCATTTTTTTTTACAGATTTTTTTTTACGGAATCGCACTCCGACTTAAAGAGAACTGGTGTATAATATCTGTAAAGAGCTAACTGTTAGCATTGCCATTCACCTCAATGGTCGATTGGCCAGAAAATGCTTCCCTGGAAGTGCATGATATTAATTTGTTGATGTAGTCTGATGAGCTGTAAATACCATTTATATGACTAATTTCTACTGGAAAATGTCATGAAAATGTTGCTTAATGACACACAGTCCTGGACCCTTCGCTGCATGGCGACTACCTCTGACTTGTGACATTTAAAGGCAGCATGATGTAATGCAGATTCACATTTTAAAAGCTTTCCAAATAAATTAGTTAACTGTATAAAACGTATAATAAAATATTTAACATGGGCTCATTGGAAAATGGTGACATTTCTACACAATAATGCATTGATTTCGCAATACTTTCAAAGTGAAATGTGAGTGTTTAGCATTCAGTGAAAGCAGGTTTAGTTTAATTGAAAACATATGAACATGAATTTGGCAGTGTTTTGTTATGTTGGTTGTTGTATGTATGATAGCAGTTCAGTAATTTAAATGTTCAGCGAGTGGAGCTTAAAGGTCAGTGCTATATTCCATTGGAAAATAACATATAAACTGTGTTTTCACTTGCTCGTCCAACTCCACACTTCTCATCTAAGTCTTTTTCTAAATAACAAGGCTTTTAGTCCAAATTGGAGATAATATATGTATTATCAAGCATCTACTTTGCATTTCTCTAGAGAGGACTTCATCCCCCCCCACCCCCCCTTATGTTCCAGAAAAATCATTAATAAAAAAACTCATGAGGGGATTAGTGTGTATCTGTGTTCTTTATTCAAACATTATTTTTTGTCCTAAGAGCAAGCATCCTGTATATCAGTTAATTTACCACAAATAATATACAACTCATTCAATGTAAATAGAATTCTTTTCCATCATGCTGAATCATAGAAGTTAGTTGTTTTAAACACTTGACTGATGTTATGTAGAGCGAAACCTTGTCATTAATGCTATAAATTGTTGTGCTTTAATGCTTTATGCTAACATGCTTTAACCTTAAGCAACTTGATTACTTTTTTTTTTTTTACATCTATAAAGCTAATTTCTGTGCATCATTGAAACGCTTCTTTTGTAAAAAAGCTCAATTCATGCAAAAAGGCAAAGGTGAAGGAGGAAGACAGATTACTGAAAGGATTTAATAAAACGTGTGAATAGAAAGGCGTTCTCTCCTGCAGTTAATTAATGTGTACCATTCTACAAATTCTGAATATTAAAGTATTCACCCACACATGATATAAAAAGATCTTTCTTTTTTGGGGGATTTGGAGAGACAAATATTCATTTTGGGGGTCACTAATATATTCACAGCAAGGACAAAAAAATTGTAGGCACAAAACTGCAAAAACAAGTATTTATCTATCAATAATGTGCCCTGCAATCATAATTTCGATGAAAATGAATAAAGTTGTGTTTTAAGAGCTGCCACAGCAGTCTGTTCAGCTGTATTATTTTGTTTAAAATAAAAAAATGTAGGTTAAGCAAGTTTGTGATGTTACCAAGAGGTTGTGAAGTGTTTTGTTAAAATAAACCTCTACTTACACATAATAAAAAACACTGCAGTATTTTGTAGCAAATGCAAATATATATTTTGTTGCAAATATATATATTATGCAAAATAATAAAAAATTTAAAAATAATATATTTATTTATTAAACATTACTATTCGCTCGTTAAGTAGTGACATATCGGTGATGTATGAAATACTGTTACCAGGTTCAAGCCACTACTTATCTAAATCGAGAAAATATTCGTTTATGACCACTTTTTAGTCATATCACACATTAAAGTGAATTTTATATAAAATCATGGTGTACACAATAGTCTCTGGACTTGCTGCACCACAGACATCATTTTAACAGTTTATAAAAAATGTATCACTTTCAGGCTATCTGATATTAGGCATTCATACATATATATATATATATATATATATATATATATATATATATATATATATATATATATATATATATATATATATATATATATATATAT